>NC_056738.1:157400060-157522560 GCF_019279795.1 Protopterus annectens | reverse complement strand
TTTTGTCATCCAGCATTTATACTAACTACTGGATGTCAGTCCACCAGTTAGTGACTCACCACTTCAGAATGTACCGGCAGAAAATGTTAAAAATTGACAGAATGCTGAATCCGTTATCCTTCCCTCAAATGATTCCAAACCAGAGATTTCTGAGCTGCTAAATACAGCTAATAAAAGCAGCAATATGTTAAATGACAGTAGCCCATAGAATAACAGGCATACTAAACACATAGCTGTTAGATGAGTCGCGCAGAGAGGTAGTGTGTGCATCATGAGCATAAGCTGAGGAAACACCGTCGGGCAGAGAGGTAGTGTGTGCATCATGAGCATAAGCTGAGGAAACACCGTCGGGCAGAGTGGTAGTGTGTGCATCATGACCATAAGCTGAGGAAACACCGTCGGGCAGAGAGGTAGTGTGTGCATCATGACCATAAGCTGAGGAAACACCATCGGGCAGAGAGGTAGTGTGTGCATCATGACCATAAGTTGAGGAAACACCGTCGGGCAGAGTGGTAGTGTGTGCATCATGACCATAAGCTGAGGAAACACCATCGGTCAGAGAGGTAGTGTGTGCATCATGAGCATAAGCTGAGGAAACACCGTCAGGCAGAGAGGTAGTGTGTGCATCATGAGCATAAGCTGAGGAAACACCGTCGGTCAGAGAGGTAGTGTGTGAATCATGACCATAAGCTGAGGAAACACCATCCAACTTAAGAGTCAGTAATCCAGTTAAAATGAGACCACTTGAAAACTTGGACTGTGCATGAAATGAAAAGAAAGGCACCTACATTGATGCTGATAGCCTTTGACTATCAGCTGGAGCAATTTTTCATTGCTGTCTGACAGTACTTGGATCTCTGGATGGATTGTCAGCTGGGCTGACTTCATAGCAGAGTTTGCTTGTCTTTTTTCATTCACATTGGATTCTTGTCAGTTTCCTCAATCTCCAAAGCCATGGTTGCAGGCTGACTAGTGATGCTAAAGGGCTCTTAGGTGTAAATGTAAGTGTGGATGTAAGTAGTGGGTTTACTCTGCAATGCACTCGTGACCCTTAGGTGTAAATATAAGGGTGAATGTGGTAGTGGGTTTACTCTGCAATGCACTTGTGACCCTTAAGTGTTAATGTAAGGGTGGATGTGGTAGTGGGTTTAGTCTGCAATGCACTCATGACCCTTAGTTGTAAAGGAAAGGGTGGATGTGGTAGTGGGTTTACTCTGCAATGCGCTCGTGACACTTAGGTGTAAATGTAAGGGTGGATGTGGTAGTGAGCTTACTCTGCAATGCACTCATGCCCCTTAGGTGTAAATGTAAGTGTGGATGTGGTAGTGGGTTTACTCTGCAATGCACTTGTGCCCCTTAAGTGTAAATATAAGTGTGGATGTGGTAGTGGGTTTACTGTGCAATGCACTTGTGCCCCTTAGGTGTAAATGTAAGTGTGGATGTGATAGTGAGTTTACTCTGCAATGCACGTGTGCCTCATCTAGAGCTGCATCCTGATGTGCATCTATTGCTGTGTGGATAAACTGTAATGCCTGCAGTGCTAAATGAATTAAAAAGTCATATGAACAGATCGACTCGTAAACTTGCATGCCCATGCATTGAACTGGGCACAGTTACTGCAGCAGTGTTTTACATTATAGTTCTAGGCTAAGACACGCTCTCCCCAGAGTCAACCTGTGTTTTCAATGAGTGCCCTAGTCTCCTTCCAAAAATCATAGCACAGGTGATTTTGTGATCCTTTAAATTATTTGTAAGTGTGCAAGCCTTGTGTAATAATAGTGTGTGTGTGTGTGTGTGTGTGTGTGTGTGTGTGTGTGTGTGTGTGTGTGTGTGTGTGTGTGTGTGTGTATCTGTTTGTGTGTCCGCATCACTTATTTTTCTGTGTTTTACCTAGTGAATGCTGGGATAGTCTCCAGCTCCTCGAGATCCCCAAATTGAATAAAGAAGGGTGATCACAGAGTGAATAAATGAGAGTACAGTATGTGTTGGCTCAAGCAAGTACTTACCTGTTCTGTCATTTATTGGGCTAAATTCTAAGGTTCACATCTATTATCACTCCAGTGATTGTACTTGATAGAGGCACTGGGAACTAATGGCAGCATGATGCTAGGGCAGTTCTATGGGCTAGGCTTGTAAAAATTTTCAAGGCCGTTGGCCTAATACACACCTATGAACCTATTAAATTATAACTGTTACAATTAAAGCATGGTTTGAAATGTGGTTGTAACATGCAATGCAGAGTGGGCAAACAGCTTCTCTTTATCTGGGGGAATATAGGCATGACAAATAACTAAAGCTGCACATTTATAGTATTCGTAAGGAATTACAAACTGCAGCAAACATTTAAACTTTACTCATGCTCACTCTGAAGAAAAGCCTTAAATGGCTAGAAATAAGCATGAGTAAACTTAGAATTTTTACAACTTTTTGTCATTTTTATTATTTTTCACTTTGGTCATATTTATAACGTTTATACTATTTTCATTTTATATACATAATATTATAAAGATTACAGTTTGTTATACAATGTAAGCAGACATAAAATGTATCAAGTAATTATATAGCATGTGATCTCATTGAGCTGGATTGTCTCTGTTTATGAGCTCATATTTCTTGAAGAATACGGTTTCTGACTAGTATTTGTAAGAGTAGATAGAACAGTGTTGACTGTGCCATACCAGTTTTGCTTCTACAAATTATGGCAGAATATAATAGTGAATAGCATAAGGTCATGGTTATTTAATTGACATTTAGATGAAGAGGAAGGAATGCACACAATTCATTTTTAGAAATAATATTTTCTCCCCTCCCCCAAGAAAAAGTCAAAACTGAAACATGTTGCTGTATATTCAGTGATTTTCCTACCTGCTCCTAAAAGTATATGCTTTTGTTACACTTTGAACAATTAATTTTATCTCAAATGTCTCCTTACTACAAGAACAAATTCTCTATACCCTTCCAAAGTAATGTCTCTGTGGTATCAACCAAATTTTTTTTTCTCTGCAATAAAGTTAAGTACACAGTGAACAAGCTTATTAGTCCTTACTTGTGTTTAGAAAGCAGCAGAACATTCATTAGCTCTAGTGCTGATTGTTTTTAGATAAACAAAGCAGTCCTCTTTGTTTGCGGACTCAGAATATTATCCAGACTTCAACTGTCTGCCAGCATGTATAATGCATGATTAATTCCAGTGACCTCAGAGTCATGCTGACCCCTAACAGAATTACATCTTGTGTGTAACATGCTTTTGTACACAGAGTTTTCCCAGTGATGTTAGCTGCTAGGACAAGTTATGTGGAAAACCAGTAGTATGTTATGACCATTTAACAATGCTATTATATGAAAACACAATAAAAGGAACCTCTTCAGCTGAGCTAAAAAAAGAAATCACGTTAGCAGAGATGACCTTCAGAATAGTTAAGCTGCAACCGTTTATGGCATCTTTTTGTATTTCTTAGTGGTAGGGGCTGACTGCTTTCTTTTTATATTGCAGAACAATGAATATGATTTTTCTTGCTTGCTTGCTTGCTTGCTGTGGGATAGGGCTTTCATACAGTTTCCAGTTATGCAAGAATTGTGCCAACATGACACATCTGTTCGAAGTGGTATTGTAGTAATACATCCTGCTTGCTCTCCTCCAATCATCTATGCATATCTCAAGCAACCTTTTTTCTTTTTGTATTTTCATGTAAATAATGGATTGTCAAACACTTCACCATTTTAATTTTGGAAAGAAGAACGGTGACTGCAAACTGAGGAGACCGTATACTGTAATACCTAAGGGTGAGATTAAAACATTAAATTCTTATATAAGGGTCTTGAATGAAAAAGCTGGTAATAATTCCATTATGCATCAGGTAAGCTGCCTGATGTCTAATGCTTTTGGTTTTTAAGTATTGGCAAACTTGAATAGTTTCAGACGTAGTGGCAGACACCCTTCCTTAAAGGGGAAATTAGCTTTGATGTTATAATGTATAGTTTGCAACCATCTACTGTAACCCTCACCTTACTTTCAAAAATAAAACTATATTTGTTTCCCATACAAATGAAATGAAAATATGCAGCCTGTGGATATAGAATTAACCAGTGGTGTGTTGTGGTTCAGTTAGATGTAGCATGCCTAGATGTTGTTTACAGCAATCCTAATAAAGTAAGTTGTGCAATAATTTCAGAATAATGTGGTATAACAATAAATAATGCATATGTTTTAGTCCAGTGAAGTAATTGTGTTAAAACAAGTGATTGTTTTTGTTCTGAGTAAAATCAAATTTATATTCTTGAAAAAAAATGGTAAAAGATTCTATACAAAGTAAACAAAAAATGAAGAGAGAAAACGTATATGATGTTTACTAAAATATGCAATGTAAGCACAGGTATTGGTAAATTAAACATTCTTTCTGTGTCATTTACATGCTAATGACTAAGTGGGATTAACCAGTTTATGGTCCTACCATTACTTGTTTCATTTGTTCAAGTACTTTATAAAGTGAATCTATATGTAATCCATAATGATTAAGTGCTGAGAGTGGTTTGTGGTAGATGTCAGGTATAAAAAGCAAACCACAGCTGAGTATCTGAAAGTGAACATGTTAAATTCTACTGGCAGCATATATCCAACTGTGGGAATGAAAAATATACCATTGTGTTCATAAACATATTGTGCAACTGCATGCTAGCTTCAAATATTCTGAGATGAGTGAGTGTGGGCAAGCAGAATGTAGTATCATGGAAATTCCCAATGGTATATAACAGTTTCCCATTCTACTGAATGGTACACAGGAGTGTCTAGTACCACTGGGAATGCTAGACACTCCTGTGCTCCAGTCTGTAGCCGCCACTGTGTAGAGTCATAGCACCTTCCAGTAGAACAAAACAAAGCAGTTAAGTACAGTACATCTGTCTTACCAATCTGTTATGTATTACTTCTTGGAAAGGTATACTGTACCATAACTAACTGTCTTACTGCACCTCTCTGTGTTACACCATTGTGTCTGACTGGGATTCCTAAAGAAATCACAGTCATCAAGCATGAGGACAGACCAGGGAATCATTGCCATATTATGGCAAGTTTGCCTGCAATATAGGGAACTCCATTGCCAGCAGGAATATTCTAGCCATGCAACGAAGTTAGTGACTTGTACTGTGATCGTAACACATTACCAGAGTAGGAGAATCGCTGTGCTGTGCAGTACAGCACCATTGGTGGGTGCGCAATTGCTGCCATGCAGGTTACCCCGCTGGGACAAGCCAGTACTGTGTGTGTGTGTGTGTGTGTGTGTGTGTGTGTGTGTGTGTGTGTGTGTGTGTGTGTGTGTGTGTGAGTGTATGTGCATGCATTTGTGTGCGGGGGGGTAATTTGTACAAATACCCCCTGCTTGAATTGCTATGCTTGCGCAATGGGGACAGGTCCATGTAGGCGATCTTGTCTCATTGCAGTCTGATCTTTTTTAGTTGCTTCTGGCTTAGTAAGTAGTAAATATTGTTCCAGTGGGCACCAACATTTATGAATGCTTAGTACTTACTCTTAAAGAGAAAAGCTACTTCCATAAATTGTTTTCCCAACACCCTAAAGTACTTGAAATTAAAAAAGCACTTAAAAACTGTAAGAAATAAAATGTTACTCAATTATGGTATTACATTCTCTGTGGATAAAGTAAACAGGCAAATTATATGTGCTTAAAAATCTTGGAGTTTGCATGTCCACCTTCAGACCATCTGGATTTTTTTAGGCTTATCAGTTTCCTCTCACATACCAGAAGAATGCTAGTAAATGAGATGTCGGATTATCTAAATGCAAATAAATACATGCAAATTGTGTGTGTGTGTGTGTGTGTGTGTGTGTGTGTGTGTGTGTGTGTGTGTGTGTGTCTGTATGTATGTATGTGAATGCATGCACACACACACACACACACACACACAAAATATATATATATATATATATATATATGTGTGTGTGTGTATATATATATATATATATATATATATATATATATATGTATGTATATATATATATATATATATATATATATATATGGCTAAAGCAGGAGGACTTAATGGATGAGTCTGTTGTGATCATCTCTACAATGATGGGCTACATGATAATGAACTGAATTATTTTACTAGTAACTGAAATGCTACATCTAACCATTTCATCTGTAAGTCTCAAAATGTATGATATAGGGATTATTAATTTTTCTTAACTTACTTTGGAGATGTTTTCTCATATGTGATGTTACTTGCTTACTATTGAAATGCCAGCACTCAAAATGATGAGTGAAGACAAGCTGAAAAAAAGGGAATAAAACCTAGGAAAAGAGTGAATCTCAAACATCGACGTTTTCCTTTCATCTTCTTTTTTGCAGGGGAACATACCCCCTGAACTTATGTATACCAACTCCAAAATCATCATACCTCAGAGAAAAAGAAATATTCTGAGAAATGGTGAACTCAGACTTAATATATGCAAGTCCTTTTTTTGGCCATTCAGTCTCCATGCTTCGTGACTCACTCTAGTGGGTCCTGCCATTTCAAATGGTTACTGATTTAACTATATTAGTTTTACATATTGCTGAAAATGAATCTTCACCTTGCCTTATTTGACGCTTTAGTACAAAATACCATTATTTAAATATTTAATGTGTTAAATACTGAAATCAGTATTCTGATGTCATGAAATCAACCGGGGTTGGCAAAATGGTTAAGGTGATTACCTTACAGGTACGAGGTGTAGGGCTTGATTCTCAAATGCGATAACTGGCTACAGTTAAAATGGCCTACAAGAGCAGTTCGGCTAGTACTAAGCTATGAACCAGACAACATTCCCTTAAAGCATTTAGTAAGGTTGAAGAGATAGCATGCTCTTCAAATACATTTTAGGTTCCTCAAACAGTACAAACAAGGCACAGCTTCATCCAGAGATCTGGACAGAGTTATTCAGGAGCAGGATAACACTTGTGCACTAATAAAATTTATCTCCACAAATTAGAACACATAAAACTATGCCCCCTTATTTACTTTATCAGCTTACATCACATCTGCTACATCAGAAATATTTACAGTGTATATTTTTTTCTACCATACAGAGCCATATTTATTAAAATGTGTCTTTTTAGGAGCTTCATTCCTGATGTGGAGGCTATGCCCACCCACCCCTAAAAACAAAATGCATACAAACTTCAAGAAGTCTGAGAAAAAAATGAATGGGAAGTTTTGCTGAAAAAAAAAAAAAAAAACAGAACAAAGATTAACATCTGATGTTCATTGCATGTTTAACGTTTGCTGTACTGACACTTGGGACTTGAGTCAATGAAGTTCTTTTGATGACCTTACAAGCTTTAAGGATTTCCTTTTAGAATGTGGGAATAAGTTTCATAATGAGGGCTGCTGCAAAATGTTGCCTACCAATTCCCGTTATCCAAAACCTGATATTCCATATTTGAAGGCACCATATTTTATTTATTACACCCCAGACGTCTACATATTCCATTTATCTTTTTTGATATAGTTTATTAGTACAAAGCTTTTCTGGTGGATTTTTGTCAGGGAAAGGAAGAACGCTCAGCTGTAGCTTATCACGATATTGCAGTGCCTATATTTATGTATGTTCCTTAATGGCTGATTGTGGATCTGATGAGCACAAACCAATTAATCTGATCCAGCCCATCAAATTTCCCTCTAATCATGGATCCCAACCGACCAAATAGCACTAGCTGACCATTTGCCTGCTTACGTCAAGACTGTGTAAACATGAAGAGGAAGAACCATGTAGTTTTACATTCTACCATCTATTTCCCTTTCTTATTTTCCCTCTCTGTGTACTTGTACAATTTCAGACTCAGTTTATGAGGCAAAGTAATCACTCTTGCCTGTAATAAAACTTTATTTTTATTCAACTTAAAATAATAAAAAATCTGATTTTAAGATTATGGATTATTATTGATGTATAGATAATTTAATATTTATTGTTGAAGGTGTGGAATATAAAATAATGGATTTCATTGCACATAAGCAAAGCAGTAAATACGGATTGCAATTTATATATCAGATAAATGATTGCAATTGCACTTTTTAAATATAACATTTCTTTGTGAAGAAAATGGGAATCTTAACAAATATTAGATGAAAGGATACTATTTCTATAAGTCTTTTACATGCAGAAAGTAATCATTCTAGGAAGTTAATTAATTATTTACCCCTATAATGAAATAGTAAAGGCAAGAAGGCTTTGTCACAAGTTGCAGGATTTTAAGGATAAAATAATCTATATTATTTATGAATTATCTAAACAAAGTTACACTAAGCAAAAGCTGTTGTATAGAACATTGAAAATGCTATGCACAGGAAGAGATTGGGGGATTTTCATACAGAGTAGTAGATAGTAATAGAAAAGAAAAAAGTGATTTGGAAGCTGATGAAGAGTTGTATTTATTTTTGGTAGGTATATTTATTAGATATACTTAGAAAGCACTGGAGATTACAGAATATTCAACCTCCTTATCCCAGATTTGTTTTAAGGAAGGGACAGTATGTTTAAGGTAATGCATATTAGTTGAAATCCCTATAAAATATAGGCTACACATCAGAAGGGAAATTATAAATGTAGGATTTTCGAGTCATTTACATATATGGGAAAGTGATACAATAGTTATTTGAATGGCATTATCTAAAATATCCATCAAATTAGATCCTGTAATTTAGAAGAGATTATGTAGGCAATGTTCTGTAGTTGCCTAAAGTCTATGTGGGGGAAACATATAAATAATAATAAAAATGAATATGTTGGAAATATATAATGATCCTGATATAACATTTTTTGGAACTTGACCATGAAATTTCAGAAATGGACTTTATGGTATTATTACAGAGACTACCTCATCTTAGAAATGATTTGAAACAGTGACTTTTTTATAAAGAATGATTTTTCTATTTTTTTATACTTAAATGTCAACTGTATTAGCCTTGTGTCTGAATTAGGAAATAAACCTGCAATTTTTTTTGTAAGTTCTCAAACTCCTTTAAATGATTTACCAATGTTTTATAAGGGTTATGGTACCTTTAAATGTTAATTGTTAAGAATGAACTTCTGTTCAAAAGATGGTTGTGTTTTGACTATTATTCTTCTTGAAAGCTATAGAGCCAAAGTGTCATTGTCCTTTCCTATTTAACATTGAATAAAATTTGTTTTAACACAAACATGAACATTTATATTTTGTTTATGTATTGTCCGTGGCTTGTGGAGTTTCTGAGTGTTAGTGTATATTAACCTTAATCGAAAAATATAACATTAAAATTAATCACAAATCTAACTGCTAAACTTAACCTTAGCCCTAATTCTAAATCTAACCCATCCACCCCCTTAACAATAACTCTAGCCCATCCAAACCCTTAACAAAAAGCCTAACTCATCCATACCTTAACACTAACCCTAGCCAAGCTGCATCACTTCTTGCTTAACAAAGGCCAATACAATGACACTCAACCAGCTGGTAATTCTATCAGTATAACTTCTGAATAAATATGGGGAAAAAGTAAAAGTAAGAATGGATTTGTCTTAGAAGAGGTTCAATGTTTGAGGGAGTTAGAACCAAAAAATCCTGCTACTTTAGAATGCTTTCTTTTTTGCTGGGTTAGTGGCCATTTTCAGATCAGGCCCTGAGAAAAATGATCTAGACAGAAACCTTGTGAATGATAACACTATGGTTTAGTATTAATAAGAGCTCTATAGTGATAAACAGATCATCAGCATTCAAAAAGGGTAAAATGGATAGAACAGTAAATGAAAACATAATTAACCAGCTCAAATTAGTAAAGATATTAATGCACTGGCATGAAGTCTACAGATAAGATCATAGTGCCTGATGTTTGCACATGATGTGTCAGTAGACTGACTGTCTCTGGAATAGGTTGAATAGCCATTAGTATGAAAGCGTACAGAAAATACCATACCAAAAATAATGTACCATCCATTTAGTGGTTTTGCCCACTGCTCACCCTCCATAAAATATTTTAACAACATGGAGGTCTCTGCAGCATGAAACAAGAGGGCTTTCCTCTTTTAATAAGTTTGGTCTAAAGGAATGCTTTTCAGCCAGTTGTGTGTTATACAACTGGCCAAAACACAACTCAAGTATTTATGGACCATGTTATACTTTCTTTGCATTTATTGAACTGAACAATTAATCTGTATGAAATGAAGGTGTATAATCCTTTTAAAGACTTGGCTATTTCCTTCCTGCCAAGATCTGTTGTTATCTGTTTGCAATTTAAGGAATAGGATGACTGCAAAGTTGGGACTGTGCTATGGATAGTGTGAGTCAGGTAATCTGGTTTTGATGAAGCTACCATTTTAGAGAAACTTCCTTGGGAAGGGTTTAAATTAAGTGCCTGCAGTGAGCGGTAATTCCTCACACATTGATACAGTTATGCAAAGATGTACTTTTTGCATCTTTGTCAGACTAGCATTATCAGTGATCAGCAAGAACAGTAGGATAATGATAATTATTTTGAAGTTAAACACTTGAGATGGAATGAGACTTTTGTGGAGTGTCAGCTATGGTATTTTCAGCTTGTATGGCATAGCTAAGGGTGCATCCTGTACTGCAATGTAGAACAGCACTAAGTTTACAGGCAGGTCATGTGCTTCCCCCTCAGGTGGGCTAAGTTACAAACTAGAACATTTTGGGGGTTATTTATTTTGTTTAGTCTACTGTATTACTAACTTGTGACTAGAGTTTGTGTTTTAGTTGTTATAATAATTTGCCTGTGTTTTTAGATGCAGGAATTTTTAAACTATATTAACCTGTACTAGGTGATTCATTGTTTAACTACTTTCAGAAAGTGCAATTGCCATTAAGTAGGAGGCTTTTCTATCTAAACTTGCTAATTTAATAATAGGTATGTCTCTTTGCAGAGAATGCTTTACTATAGTACAGCTAGGTACTGAAGAAATCAACAAGGTGTATAGAAAGGAGATACCTGACAACTATTTATACAAACAAATTTTTCTGGAGAATCTTTAAATTTTTGGCAAAGAGAAGCAAATTTGTTTTAAATGCCAATATTTAATTAATGGGGGTCAGCATATTAGGACATTAAAATAAAACAACTGACTTGACTGTCTGGGAAGATATGGACTTAAATGTCTGGTGTGCTTTCCATCCTTCTTCTGTGAAAGATTTTATCAGAAGATCTAGTCAAAATATTTTATATATGCAAAGTGTCTAACTGGCATAGAATATCATACTGAGAAAAAGAGTATGAACTGGGAAAGGCAGGGTTTGAAACTATGAGTACTCATCATCCTCTCCGATCTACTGAGAAATCCCTCCTCTGCATCTCTAAAGCTAACAACAACTCAGGGAAAGCTCTTTTTTCTCATGCCATAGCTAGATCCTGGAATAACCCCCCCCCTTCTCTGACCTCTGCCCCCACTAACATACATTTCAAAAATGCTCTCAAATCACATCTTATGAATACATGACTATGTCCATGCATCACATGAATCTCACTTTACATCTTCCTTCCTGATATCTCTACTGTGTAGATGCTACAGTTAGGTATCTTACTGTCAACTTGAAATTGCATAATATGTCATCTCTAATCATTTATTTTATTTTATTTTATTTTACATTTGTTTATCGGGATTGTCTGACTGGATACATTTCCATTTTCAGAGGAGGCCCGGGGAGAAAAACTCCAAAAAGACATTCAACAAACTCTTACATTTTTACAGTTAAAAACACAAAATAAAACAGAAATAAAAGGATTTTTACACAGATGTAAACAAACACAAAAACAGATACACAGACAAATTATTACATTTTTACTCAGAAAATTCTAGATAGTGTTTTTAAGAATGATAGGGTATTGAATGCCTAGTAGGCTAACCTGGTAGTAGATCCAAGGAGATCATAGGATTTATAAGTTAAGAAACAATAAAGTATAGGTAGAAGCCCTCCATGTGCACATGAGTGATGGTTAGAGTTACTTTGGATTAGGATAAGGACATAGCCATCATTTTTTATAGTACTGAATCAGACTTTTCTTGAATTGAGGTAGACAGAGTTTAGATGTAAGATTAGCAGGAAGGGAATTCCAAGTTTTGCCATTTCCTATATTCTGATTGGCTACTTTTTCAATTCTAAGTATTATTTATCTTAGCTTTTCATATTGTTTTAAGTTTTTGTATGTGTCCTAAGTTTAACTTAGGTGAAAGATGCCATATTGCTTGGTTGGTGGTATGCATGCTGAGGTCTGGAATTTTTGCTTGGTTTCCTTTTTCTCATGGATATGAATGGGAAGATTGTACTTAATATTATTTTACTTTATTTCAATGTCAGATTTATTGTTTTGGGGGGTTTAAATCGGAGTCTTTTTGGGGGAGTATTTTACATTTAGTTCAGTAAGTTATACTTTCCCATTAACATCTATGAGAGCTTGTTAGAATGATATGTATGTGTGTGTGTGTGTGTGTGTGTGTGTGTGTGTGTATGTATGTATGTATGTATGTGTATATATATATATATATATATATATATATATATGTGTGTGTGTATATATATATATATATATATATATATATGTGTGTGTATATATATATATATATATATATATATATATATATATATATGTGTGTGTGTGTATATATATATATATATATATATATATATATATGTGTGTGTGTATATATATATATATATATATATATATATATATACACACACACACACACACACACACACACACACACACACACACTCACACAGTATATGTGTATGTCTGTGTGTTTTTGTGGGGTTTAGATCCAGGAAGAAATGTTCAAGAATCTTTAAGATTTGCTTCCAAAAAAGCTAACAATATAAATACAGTGACTGCAATCACAGAAGTTAGTATACACATGTAGAGAGTACTTTGGCAATAAAGAAAATTGGTACTTATGTTAGCTGTTAGAAAGCAGGAGATGAAGATCTTAATACAATATTTAGAAAATGTCATCATAGACAAATCATATCATAATTTTGTGTTGAAAGAGAATACCACAAGTGACTACAATAAACCTCAAATATTGTTATTAAGTAAGGGGGGGAGAAGTGGCATATAGAGCAGTAAATGTTGAAAGCAGTTGTTATCCTAACAGAAGAACTACTCATTTTAAATGTTACTTATTAGTGAATAATAGAACCCTCTCATACTCAGGCATGGTATTGGGTAAAATTGAATTAACTAAAAGTATTCCAATTGCAATGTTTACAGCTAGTTACAAAGAAAGTTAAGGTTCAGTCTGAGCTAATGGGCAGGGGTGGGGTAGTAAACTCACCTTTGTCCCTACAGTGTATGGCATTGTAACTGTAATGAGCAAAATAGCTGTGAGTGTATGTTAATATATAAGCATTAGCTCTTTGCGGAGTCACTTTAGGAGAGAAATTTGATTTGACAATATCAGATGCATGGAATTAGCCTCATATCATGAGATAAAGTATCTAAATTGTGAATATGGATGTCTTTAATAGAATATATCCTGAATTAGTGCAGCTTGTTTTGAAATTTTGATGCTTAAGTAGCAAACACTTTTGCTATAGGTTATTCATTTTAGAAGTCAAAGACTGTGTGTGTATTGTCAGATAAGCAGTCCCAACCCAAGGGATCTATTCTTTCCCTGTGTGAAAGCCAAAACTTGTTTGTTAGTAAACATTTGTTTATGGTGTGGTCTGTTGAACATTCCAGATATAATTTCATAAGATGTATGTCACTGTGGATTAACAAAGAATACCAACGTCCCTAGTTTTATTGAGAATAAAATATGTTTGGCTTCCAGAACATTTAACTGGATCATTAAGATCAGTTCTCTTAAAGATATACATGTCTTCTAGAAATTAAATTAAAAGAACAAAGGCAAAAAGAAGTAATGTGTTAGTGCTCTTGAATAGATCTTTCTATGACCTGTATTAGTAGGAAAAAAATTGATATATCAATCACTCACAAGTAAAATGCATAATAATAACCTTCATGTGTGAAATATGCACTCTACAGTTCCCTAACTTATGCATGCATTCAAAATGGTTAAATGGGAAACTACTAAAACAACACACAGTGATCCCACATTGTCTAGGTGTCAGTAGCATGACTGACACTCAGAAACCATTTTAGCCACCTGTACTTGGGTAGTTTACCTTAATCAACTGATCTCTGAACCCATTACAATATTTAAAAAAATACAAATTTTACTATATACAGCAGTCATAGAATAACCCATGACTCAGTTTATAACCTTTAGTAGCCACTACATACAAAAGCAATGATGTTATATACTGTAATAATTTTTTTCTGTCCCTCTTGCCTTAGCAAGATCACTGCATGAGACAGATTTGTATCTCTATTTCTCTGTTACCTAGACTTTGTATCTCAACAACTAACTTGTTTCCCTCTTTGTAAATACTTGGTGTCTTTTGCAATACATGCATTGTTACTTCTATAACAGAAACAAAGATAACTTACACAAAAGAATGGAACAAATTCCAGATACCCAAATGGTCTATGCTAAACTAATACAATAAATAAATAACTAAATACACAAATAAATAAATAAGTGCTTTTATCCACCACAAAAATGGGACTTCATCAGAATAAAGCCAGACAGCTCATTTAGTGCATATAAATACTTCATAAGATGGCATAAAACTAACCAAATTACCTAAAAAGACCCAGCCATCAAAAAATAAGTACAAAATTATACCAAATAAAAAAATATATGAAATCTTATTGAATTTCATCCTCAAAACACAATCCCTTGAAGCATTTTCATTTACTCTAGTGTGTTTGTCAGAGGCTAACTGTAACTACCACATCAGTTCACAATACAATAAGTAGTTATCTCAATCAAAAATATGAAAGAATTGTAAAGCTCCAAAACATAAAGGGCGACAGACTGTCCGCAACAAAAGTCCACATTTATTTTAAATATTAAAACACACCATTAAGCACTTTCATCCAATTACAACTTCATCAGAATAAAAAAAAACACTACAAAGCCAAACTTAAATAGTTATGGATTAAACCATTCAAGTAAATCCCTCCAAATTCTACTTACATTTTTAAAAAGACAGGAGTATTTCACTCACACTAGCAGTGTACTTATATACAACAGAAACAGTAGATTAACCATTTTTGAAAAAACATACAAGCAAATAAATGTTGTACATCACCTACCCTCCTAATAACACCAACAATAATAACTGTTATATAACTATTATGTAATAAAGCAATATCTTGTTCATATTAAGTAAAAGAAGAAAAACAGCACAGTTCTAACTGGGCAGGCAACCATCAAATATTCCTTTTCATGTGTTTTCATATTTTTACATATTTTTACTATCATATGGAATATTCTAAAAAAAATCCCAAAAAAAAGATAATTTAACCATAGTATATTAATATTTGTATTTAAAAATCCCTATTAGTACCTTCAAAATACATAAGCTGTTAAAAAGCACTGTATATATATATATATATATATATGCATATATATATATATATATATATATATATATATATGCATATATATATATATATATATATATATAAAAAATATTTACATAATTAAGTACTTGTCTTGTGTAATAAAAATATATATGATAGTAAATAATAATAAATAATAATATTCATAATAATAATAACAGTATTATTACTTAGGTTCATAGGTTCATAGGTTCATACTAGGCTATCTGCCCTAGGGCATTTATAAGCCTAGCCAGAATGTGTTTGGCTTTCGCCACCCATTTTAAATTTATTTTGCTATGCCCTTTTTCGAGGTTAGTATACTGTGCCTCTGTCTAACAGTGACACAAGTGATACCCGGAGTAAACCTACGATCTCCCATCCACTCATCAAGATTCCTCTTGAAGAGAGTCAATGAGGGTCTCTGCCTAACCTGGACTGGGATTTTATTCCAGAGTGAAGGGAGCCTCTGGGTTATGAATCTGTCCCTCCAGCATGTCCTATTTATTTCAGTGCTGAGGTTCAAGTCTCGAGCACGTGAGCTCGATGGGATTTGGATTTTCTGAGGTGCAGCATGTCCATTAATTCTGGGTTGGACATGGCTTTATACGTCAGGCACAGATCGCTTCTGAACAGGCGGTATGCCACTGAGTAGAGCTGGAGTTTCTTTAACCGGCAGCATATGGCATCTGTTTGAGCCCTTTGATCCTCTTGGTGAGGTACTTTTGGGGTCTTTCCAGTTGCTGCAGATGTCTGGTAAGGTCCATCCCAAAAGGGCATTGTACTCAATTATGGGCCTGATGAGGGATGAGTAAAGAGGTACGATGACCTCCCCTGATCTAGATGTGAATCCCTTCATGATTAGGTGGGCTATATAAAATGTTTTTCTAACCACTTTGGCCACGTGGTTGTCAAATGAGAGATTGCTATCAACTTGGGTCCCCAGGTCCCTAATTACTTCTTCTGTACTTAATGGATTACCACCTATGTGGTAATTTGTGGGCACTTTGTTTTTGCCAAAGGGGATGACTATACACTTTTTGGCATTTAGCTTGAGGCCATGGCTCTGGCACCAGTTGTTTGTTTCTATGAGGCCCTTTTGGAGGATGCTTGTGTCGGCTGGAGAGTCGATACTAATTCACCTCCACTATTTCATCTTGTTAAAGATTTCAGCTTAAGTATAGAAGTAACTGAGATGTACTCATTAAGTCTAGGCCAAGTGTTTGCAACAAGCACCATCCGCCAGGTCATCTCCTTCTTCTTTAGGGTAAGTGGGTTAAACCCTGCCCTGTTGTCCAGTTTCACCTGGTCAGTTACCATGTACTTGAAAATGTGACCTGGGTTATCCTGATTGTGTTTGGCCAATGCATTAGCCATTGTATGATTTCTTAAACTGTATCACAATCAGGATAATCCAGGCCACATTTTCAAGTACATAGTTAATTACTTGTATACTTAAGGTGAAATCTTTAACAAAATGAAATAATGGGGCTGAATTAGTAATCATACTATTATTATTATCTATTATTATTTGCTAGTATATATATATATATATATATATATATTTTTTTTTTTTTTTTTTTTTTTTATTGCACATAGACAAGTACTTAATTAGGTGTGTGTGTATCTATGTGTGTATGTATATATATATATATATATATATATATATATATATATATATATATATATATATATATATATACTACATTTTATCAGCTTATGTATTGCGAAGGTACTAATAAGGAATTTTACATACAAATATTAATATACTATGGTTAAACTATCTTATTTATTATTGTTTTGGATTTTTTAGAATATTCCATATAATAGTAAAAATATGAAAAATTATGAAAACACATGAAAAGGAATATTTGAAGGTTGCCTGTCCCAGTTTAGTTAGAACTGTGATCATAGGATTCTAGAAAGTTACTAGGCTATTGGCCCTGTGGGCCTTATAAGCCTAGCCAAGTGTTTAGCTCATGTTTAGACAAATCAGCATCCAAAGTACCTGTCCAGCAGGGACACAGGTGGACTCCCAGGGGTGTATTTTCTATTTCCCATGCAGTTATCCAGGTTACGCTTGAAAAGGGATAATGAGGTACTCTGCTTGATGTGGACAGGGAGTCTATTCCACAGATGGGGGAATCTCTGGGACACAAATCTGTCCCACCAACAATTCCTGTTGATGCCACAGACCAGGTTGAAGTCATGCATGTGGGTTACTTGAGTGGAGCTTGACTTGAGATATGCAGCAAGTCCCATCAAGGTGGGTTCTGAGATTGCTGTATATGCCAGACATCGGTCACCTCTGAGGAGTCTGTATGAAACTGAGTAGAGGGACAGGGCTTTTAGCATATCTTTGTAGGATAGATGTTTGAGGCCCTGGATTTTTCTGGTGAAGAACCTCTGTGGTCTCTCCAGCTGCTGCATGTGTTTTACGAGGTACATGCCAAAGGGGACATACTCAATAACTGGCCTTATAAGGGAAGAATATAGGGATATTTTGACCTCTTTGTCCCTGGATGAGATACCCTTACCTGTGAGGTGGGCCATGTAGAAAGATTTCCCTACAATGGAAGCAACATGGTGGTCAAAACTCAGGTTGCTATCAACATGGTGGCCAAATCCCTCACGACTGACTGCATGCTTAGGATGGTAGTCTTCTTCTTCTTCTTTCAGCTTTTTCCAGTTAGGGGTCGCCACAGTGGATCACCTGTCCGCTCATGATTGGCAGTGGAGTTTTACAGTGTCGAGTTGCCAGCCCGGCACCCAACCTTCCACAGAAGGCACACACACACACACACTCACACCTAGGGCCAATTTAGAGTGTCCAATCCACCTACAGCATGTCTTTGGGATGTGAGAGGAAACCAGAGCACCCAGAGGAAACCCATGCAACCACAGGGAGGACATGCAGACTCTACACAGAAGGCACCCCAGCCGAGAATCGAACCAGAGAACCTCTTGCTGTGAGGCGACAACGCTAACCGCTGCACCACCGCGGCCACCCAGTGCTTAGGACGTTATTAATGTAATAATATGTGGGATGTCACTCTCCCCAGTGGGGATGATGATGCATTTTTTGGCATTCACCTTGAGGTCTTGTTTCTGGCACCAGTCATTTGTTTGGGTGAGACCCTCTTGGAGGATGTCCACATCACTTGGGGAACTGATGATCATGCCCAGCTTGCAGTCATCTGCAAACTTGGTCAGTCATAGGCCACTGGTTTTGGCCCACACCTTAGAGAAGTGTATCCCAAATAACAGAGATCCCAAGACTGATCCCTGGGGTATGCTGCTTGTTATGGGTTTAGTGCTTGAGGTGGATTCCCCTGTTTTGATCAGGTCGGTTCTATCAGTGAGCCAGTTTGCTACCCATCACATATGGATTGATGCCTGATTGAGAGAGTTTATCTATTATTCCTGAGTGGGGAATAGTGTCCAAGGCTTCGGGCAGGTCAGGATAGGCGGTGTGCACCATCTTCCCCTCATTCATGGCTTTGGTGACTGTCTCAAAGATGTTGACCAGATTTAACATACATGACCTCCACTTGACAAAGCCAAACTGTGTGTTTGGAGGTTGCCAATGTCCCTGTTAACGAGGGCCATAAAAATCCATTCCAATGCCTAGCAGATCAGACTAGTTAGGCTGATGAGTCTGTAATTTCCCAGATCGATTGATGCTCCATCTTTGTGTAAAGGAATGATAATGGCTGTCCTCCACTCGGCTGGGACAAAGCTGGTACTCAGGCTTCGGTTAAATAGGGTGCCTAAAGGTGCTGCAAGTTCATGCCTGAGTTCATATAGGATGCAGCCTGGGATGTTATTGGGTCCCATGGAGGCTGTGTTTTTTGCCTTTGAGAGGGCAGTGATGGCCTGTTCCCTAGAGATAAGGGGAGGGGGCAGATTCTGGGGATGTTCTGATTTAGTGATGGAGGAACAGAGGGGTGAAGTTTTCACTGAATCTGTCGGCCAGTAGGTTGTCTATATTGACATAATTTGTGTATGTGGTGTCCTTGACTGCCTGTGTTGAACAGATCTGGGTGCTTCCTTTGAAATTGTGGACATATGTGAAGAAGGCCATATGATTGTCTCTAGTAGATGTGGCCAATTTGGACTCAAAGTTGGCTTTAGATGATTTCACTAGTGCTCTTATTTGCTTCTTCAGGCTAAGGAGAGATTGCTTCCAATTGGGCACCTCCTCCTCCTTGGTCTTGGACAGCAATGTTTTCCTTTTGTTATATAGTTTATTTATGCAGATGTCCACCAGATAGGAATACTCTTCCTTGAGGAGGAGGATTTTGTCCTGTCAGGTATTCCTGATTCCATGCATCTGTATAAGTGCTCATATGGTACTTTGGTGTAGATCTGGACATTGGTGCCAGTTCCAGCAGTGGGGGAGGGGGCTGTGAAGCTGGTTATACCATCCCTCAGGATGTTGTAATCAGCTTTGGAGAAGTTTTTTTTGTTTGACCCTAGCTAGAGGGGGGTTAGAGGAGATGCTGACTTTGAAAGTGACCGTTTTATGGTCAGATCTTACCAGGGAGGATGATACTGTAGGGGTGCTGCAGTGGTTACTCATGTTGGTTAATATCAAGTCCAAGATAATATCACCTCTTGTGGGGGTATCGACTAGCTGTTCCAAGGCATTTACATTGATAAAATTGAGGAATCTCTGTGCATTTGCATTCTAGCATGAGTATTTTTTCCATTCTATGGCTGGGTAGTTAAAGTCACCCAGGGTCAGGGTAAAGGGTTGAATCTTGATAGATTCAAAGAGGTCCAGATAGGTGGAGTGGGCATCCTGAATCAAATTTGGGGTCATGTAACTAGCTATGATTTGAATAGGGGTCTTGTCAACGGTTAACTGCACCTGGAGTGTCTCCTGTGTGTGATACAGTTTGACCAGCTTGGAGGTGTGTGTGTCTTTAATATACATTGAAACTCCACCTCCTTTGGCTTTGCTGCCCACAGTTTTGGGTCTGAATGTATGATAGGATGAGTACCCACGTAAGGCTGGGATGCTCTCCCCAGCTTTGAACCAGGTTTATGTGACTGCACAAATGTCAGCATCTTCCAGGGTTAAGAATGCTTGCAATGAGTGCAGTTTCATATTTAGACTCTTAGTTCTTAGCAGAATGACCTGAAATTTGCATTTTGTTGAAATTTTTATGTTGTTTTTTAACAACCTCAGGACTTTTCCTAAAAAAGGCACTATGCGGGAGGCAAGGGCCTTTGCCAGAAGCCTTAAACCCAAGTGAGACTGATGCAGGCCATCTCTATCAAAGCATCATGGTCTGTCGATCATATCTTCCCAGGCTGTCAGGTACTAGATCCCCCTGGAAGCACACCAGAAACTAAGCCAATTGTTAAAGTCAAGCATTTTCTGTTTGTATTGAGGCATCATTCTGGGTGACGGTAGAATGCTGCTTAAGGCTAGGGGCATACCTGCCTGGGACACATATTCAACAAGCTCAATCATGTTTCTCTTCATATAGTCCAGGGAGGTACGTCTCAAGTCGTTTACCCCAACATGGACTATGACAGAGTCATAACAGTACCTGTTGTTGAGAGACTTGATTGTGTGTGTGTGATATGGCAGATTCTGGCACCCTGACAGACTAACCGTGACTTTCTCCTTATCCAGCCTGGTGAGAGGCACATCTGTGTATCTCACAGTTGAGTATCCTATGACTAATATGTTGGGTTTATGTTTAGGCCTTTGTGGTTTCAAGATACAGGTGTGTGGGCTATGAGTGGCATGTGGTGTTGAGGGTTGTGAAGTTCGCTTGTGTTTTTGCCTCTGAGGTCTCCTTTGTTTGGGTATGCTTTTGTTGAGAACCTCCACATATCTGGGTGTGTGTTGTGTAGTTGTGGGTGGTATTTGAGGTGTAATTATTGTGTTGATAACCTTCTCAGTGCCAGATATACTGGCTTGTGAGGGAGAAAACATAGATTCTAGGTTCTTAATGTAACTGCAGCTCTCACAAATTGTGTTCCTAGGTGGTAATACTACATGGTTGTCCATGTACATGAGGCAGTTGCTACACTGTCTCGGGATGCCCATATCAACCAAGCTGGCAGGAGAAACCATAGGAAATTGTCCATCCATATTTGTCAGAATCTGAGGGAGAGAGGCCAGGGAGAGCTAAGGGGTAGGTCTAAAGCCCAAGTGCTTAAACCAAAACTAAGAGGCTTAGAATAACACAATTTAAACAGACTAAAAACAAGCAGTAATAAATGCAGCAGAAAAGATGCAAATGAATACTTTGGAGAACAAGTAGCTGAAAAAGCAGATGAAGTAATATAGTAGGAGGAGGAAACACAAATACTGTAAAAGCAGTTTAAATTTTTTTATTTCTTTTTTTTTTTTGTACAGTGAGAAGGGAGAAAGGAGGAACAGCAGATAATTCAAGATTAAAAAACTAAGGGGGGCTGGCCTTCCCATATGTTTTTTTCTGTATTAAGTAGAATGAGCTAAAGAGAATGGACTGGGAGGAGTGTCCCAGATTAAATTTGCAGTAGGGGCGGGCAACTGCAGAGCCACTAAGTAATAAAAGTGATTTAAAAGGCCCAGTAAGACAGACACTTACAGAACAGTGCAGATTAGTTTATAGCAATAAAATACAGTAAAAAGTAGGCTGCAGACAATAAAAAGTATAGTAAATGGTTAGAATAAGCAACAACTAGTAAAAAATAAGCAAGAAAACAGGATACTTATTGTTTTATATCACAGATCAGAGTTATGGTCAGTGCCCCTCCTCTGTTCACCTCAGTGTGAAATAGATGAAACCCTGACAAAGGGTGCTGTTTTTCTTATCTTATTTTATATGAACAAGATGTTGCTTTGTTACAAAATAGTTATATAATAGTTACTATTGTTGGTGTTATTAGGAAGGTAGGTAATGTACAACATTTAGTTGTTGGTATGTTTTTTCAAAAATGGATAATCTATTGTTTCTATTCGTATACAAGTACACTGCTAGTTCTATGTGAGTGAAATACTTCTGTCTTTTTAAAAATGTAAGTAGAATCTGTAGAGGGTGGTTACTTGAATGGTTTAATTCATAACTATTTAAGGTTAGCTTTGTAGTGTTTTTTTATTCTGATGAAGTCATGATTGGACAACGAAAGTGCTTAATGATGTATTTTAATATTTGAAATAAACGTAGAGTTGTGTTCCGGACGTCTGTCACCCTTTATGTTTTTGGAACTTTAGTTTGTGTTTGTTTCCCGAATTAGAATTTTAAAAGAATATGAATTTGTTAAAATGAGAGCATGTATGTTCAGGAAATAAACCAGTGTTCGCTTGTAGTTGTACTTATCTACAAGCATCATATACTTAATCCCTGACTAATATTCAGGACCGGCCTTTGGTCAACTGGTGCCCTAGGCAAAAGGGCTCCACAGTGCCCTCCCCCCACCACTTGGCGCCCCATCCTGGCATACCTACACCATCCAGATTACTGTAAAAGCAGCCCTGCTGGAGCAGCGCTCTAGGCAGCCACCTAGTTGGCATATGCCTAAGGCCGCCTATGCTATTATTATAATGTATTACATCTATAATGTACTTTGAATTCATGGTTTTGTTTAATATTGTTTTACCCTGTTATCCTGTGTATGTAACACTGCAGTGTTTTTTCCAATTCTTTTTTTGTACTGTATTGTATTATGCTAGATATTCTGTGTGTGTGGAGCTTTTCTCCCTTGGCTAGCAGTGAAGAGATGTCTGTTTTTGGCTCAGTTAGCCTATCCAGGTTAACAAAGGAAGAAAATAAATAAATGAAAGAGAGCCTACAACAGCATGTCATATCCATCAGGAAGGTCATCTGTAGTGTGTAACATGTTAGGCATTAGCTGTATTTTATAACACTGCCTTTGTCTTCTAATTTAACTTAGTTTTCTGTATTGCAGTAAGATGGCATATTAAATAGTATGCAGTTTGTACTAACCAAAGTTCAATTCACTCACGACAGTGTTTTTTTTTCTTGTACTTCACTGCTGTGGATGAGAGAAAAATAAAATCAGATGTAAATTAATAACCTAATGAACTTATAATCTAGTTTGTAATGCATATTGGTATGGAACATCTATTAATGGCACAGAATTATTCATATGTACACTAAAGAAAAGCTGGAATATCCAAGGCCTCTCAGGAATAGGTGCTTTCAGCATGAATATGCACTGCAGCTAATGAGTTGTGTTTATACAAAACTACTGTCGTTAATTTCCCAAACAGCACTGCAGAAAGAACTGCTAAGAAGAAAATCTACCTCTCGCACAAACATGGTGCTGTAACATATTTTCTGGTTTGTAACACCAGCATTTATTATATCCCATTAACAAACATGGGGAGAGAAACAGAGACTACACAGTGATGACACTAAACAAGCAGTACACCGTGTCCTGTTTTGTCACATGAGCCCCTGCTGACCCTTATTCCTGAAACGTACTATACGGGAATTCCAAGCTTCTCAGTAGGCTGGCATGAAGGAAGGACTGATGAAGGAGCTGATGCACTGTTCAGGTAAGTAATATAGACAGGGACACCAAAAGTATTGATAACTGTTTGAAAACCATTACAGATGTTTTTTTTTTCTTTTTTTAATTTAATATCACCGTGACTTTTTATTGACAGAGTACCATACAGAAAGCACACTTCAAAGTTTTAAATAAGATGTGAAAAAGAGGTGAATAACACAAAGAATTGCCTCTTTTTATTGTAATTAACATTCATTTGGTGTGGCCACGGTGGTGCAGCGGTTAGCATTGCTGCCTCACAGCAAGAGGTTCTCCAGTTCGATCCTTAGCTGGGGTGCCTTCTGTGTGCCGTCTGCATGTCCTCCCTGTGGTCACATAGGTTTCCTCTAGGTGCTCCGGTTTCCTCCCACATCCCAAAGACATGCTGTAGGTGGATTGAACACTCTAAATTGGCCCTAGGTGTGTGTGTGTGCATGTGTGTCCCTTCTATGGAAGATTGGCATTGGGCTGGCAACTCGACACTGTTAAAACTCCAATGCCAATCATGAGCAGACAGGTGATCCGCTGTGGCGACCTCTAACCGGGAAAAGCCGAAAGAAGAAGAGGATTGTAATTACCATTCATTTAATGGCAATTTTAGCAAGTTAATGTGGTTTATTATTCTTCCACCTTTTTGTTAGCTGTACAAGAGCTATGTAACTGTAGCTACTACTAGTGTGTGGTTAATATTTCCAAAAAAAAAAGAAAAAAGAAAGAAATAAATCACTATAAACAGGGCAAAATCTGATAAATATTAGAGTGCATTTTTTATTAGAAGGCAGGGTTTATTAAAATACATATGGCGCTCTGTATATGTGTATACCATATTTATATTCTGTTAATGAAAAAACAAATCCATTTAATTATACTTTGCATATTGAGATAAAAGGTGGATTTAGTATCTTAAGTAATATATTACTATTTTTTTACATGGTGAAGGGTCTAATACCAGTATTACTCTCACATTAACTTGGGCAATTGCTCTGATGCCTCAGCCATGTGATTAGCATAATTTCTAATAATAAAGCCCTACAGTCTTATTCAATCAATCCCATATAACAAGACTGTATCATCACGCCATTCTTTCTTTGAGCAAAACAATCACAGAAATAAGACAACTGCTGTAATAATTATGACATGCTTTGTTGACAATAGGCACTTTTCTTGTAAATCTCTTAGAATGTATGCAAAGACAAAAGGTTAAGTTTAACTAGAATTAAGAATAGCCATTACATCTCCTTTTCCACACGCATTGTCTCATATAAATATGTTGTCATTATATGCCACTGAGCCTCTTAATCTGCATTTGTGGATCAGTATGATAATGAGTAGTTTCTTACAAATCTGTACTGCAGCTTTTGATACTAAACATTGTCTTCATCTAATATCAAACCATGAAGCAAAAATAAATAGCATAGCCACTCAGGTAATACAGAGGAACAAAGCCCTGACTACAGCCCAGTTGACCTAGGTTTGATTAACAGCAGTGATGACTGGAAGGGGTATGCCATTTCTAGGGTGAGGGAGGCAGGAGAACAAAAAGTGATTTGTACTTCCTGTTGGAGACCTGGAAGTCAATTTGTGGTGTACTACAGCCAAAGGGTGAGACCGCTAGTCGTTGCCAGTTTCTTATGGAAGTGGGGAATGCTATGACACTGTCTGCCCATTTCATGACCCCACTGAAAATTGACATGGTACCTGCTGGGAAAGAATCCAGAGTAGTTTTAAGTTAGAACCCCACCCTGTCTGAAAAGATGGACACCATGAGCCCCCAGAATGCCTTAGGCTGCTCACTGTCCCTGGCCAAAAAAATTTGGTATTAGTCCAAAGATAATCTACAATACCCAGTAGCCCCAGCGAAGTATGTGGGGCACTGGGCATGTTTGTATGACAAGGGGGCGAACATTAAGACACTTGACATCCACAATTGTCAACATTTGGTTTATTTAACTAAAAAGATAAATGTTATTACCTTCTTGTGGTATAAGATGAAAAAATGGATAATAAATTGTGGCAGATATGTAACTATATGTCATTGTAATTAAGCAATAATCCATGAATTGATGTGGGTAATGTAGGATTTAACACTGATTAGCATGATTTATTAGGAGAGGATTATTGCTATTATACAGTGCCATTAGTTAAACATTAAAGGAACTACGTTGTGTAACCTATCTGTACCATCTTTTGTGACTGAGAATAGCTACCTAATACACTGCACAGCAATGATTGTAACACATTTGTGTTGGTGCTTGTATAGTACAGGTGTGCAATGCAATATGAGGCATTTTCTAATTTCTTTTTTACAGGATACAGGAGTGTGCTTATGTCCTACTCATTATGTGAGGATACTTGTGGACTCCTGAAGTTTCAATGGTAAGTTTGTTTTATTTCTTTTTAAACATTTGTAAATTTTTTTGTGCCTGACTTTGGGGAGTGAGGGGAGACATCTGGTGGTACTTTAGCTTTTATTTTTCTGAGTCTTTGTATAATACTGGTTGTTTAATGGGTACATTGATTGCTTTCTCCAGTCAAGAGCATGTTTTCACATATATTTTAATTAAATTTTATTGGTAATATTTTTATATACTAAGAAAGCTTCCTTCATAAAAAAGTATTTCTTTCTCCCACGGGGTCTTTTTTTTTAGTTTTCACAGATTGGCATACTGGTTTATTTATATTGACCAAGGTGCTCTTAGTTACAGACCTGATGAGTCCTGTCATCTACCATAAATAGGTATTCATTTACCTTCTACTGCTTTGTGATGTAAAAAAGCAAACATTTCGGAAATGAGTCTTTCTAGTGATCATTGTATGACATATTTTTATAGACTATATAAAAATGTTAATGCAGAAATCAGTGGGAGGTTGGCATAATGGTTAAGATGCTTAGTTTGCAATCGTAAAGTGCAGGATTTGATTCTCACATGGGAGATTAGCTAGGCTTAAAATGGCTCACAGAGGCAGTTAGCCTAGAACTAATCGGTGAACCTATGACTGGCAGTTTGGTGCTAAGAAGCAAAGCTATGAGCTGCTAATGAGCTTCACTCTGTAGTTGTAGGTTTAATTCTCAATCTCCATTTGCCTGCTGTGTAATTCTGAGAAGAAACTTAAATAGAAGTAACTTCACTAGGCACTACACCCAAATTACCTCTGAAATGAGCTACTTGTGCCTAGTGGATTTATGCATTTAACACAAAAAAATACAAAGTACATTAATAATATTAATTATATATATGTACTTGATTGCATCCTTATTTTAGCTTTTTAACAGCAAAAGCAGAAAACATCAGTAGTCCTGTGAACCTCTGCCAGGAAGCTAGCTAAAACTAAAGAAGTCTAATCTTTTTATTTCAGCCCACTGGAATCTTGACGTTCCTCATTTGATCATGCAATGACTTATTTATGTTTTCACACTGAAGGAAGATCATACATAACAACATCAAGACAGCTTATTGTATTCTGGTTATAGTCTCTTATTTTAAATAAACATTTAAAAACATAAAGAAAAGTTATCATCATACAGTGTTTTGCTAGTGTCTGTGTAGTACAAACATAGTTTGGTACTTAACGATAAAATATTCACTAGAGGGTGTTGTGACACCCATGCCCTGGCCCAGCAATCAAGGAGCCTCGAGCCTCACCACTAACACCAGAGAGGGTATCTCATATATGAGGAAAGGATAACAAATACACACAGTAAAGTGCAATTTCCCTTAAGAGCACATAGAGATCACAGTCAGTCCAGGGCTGGTCAATCCCTTGCTCTCCAGGTCCCCAGTAAGACTCCCCACTGGCACAGCTATAGGGTCCAGATCTCAGCCAGCTGGGCAAGCTAAAATCTCCAGCACCCTATCTGTCCAACCAGTGCTTCATGTCCCTACCCAAGTAGCTGACACACACACAGTTTGAGATAAGAGTTTACACAACCACACAGACAGTTCTGGGGAAGGCTGTCACAGGTTCTCCAGCTGTGCCCCTTTTACCCAGACTATATGGTAGAAATCCCTGCCACGACCCCGCTAATACTTATTAGCTACTCAAAGGCCCTTAAAAGGGTGTCCAATTATTACTGTGCAATATTATTATCCAATTGGTAGTATAACTAAACAGTCAAGTCTTATTAGAGTGACTTGGTACAGGATCCATATATACATGCAATGTACTCTTAGATCTTAACTTATCTCTACACAAACCAGCCACAGTTAAATATTTAATAATAAATAATTAAAACCACAAGACAATACTTTCTATTACACAATGCTAGTCAAGAGTTCAGAGATCACACAGAAATACTTAAAATAATTCAGTAGTACAGTTCAGACATCACAGGAAAGAAAACACTTAGTCTAATCTTTCTAGTTCCTAGCTATTTCTAATAGAAAACACAAGTCTAAGATAACTTACATATGAGCAAGACAGTGCTGTGAGTTGGATAGTCAAGACAAAAATGCTTAATGCCTTCTGATTCTCTCTGTTTAAATTGCTAGATAGCTTCAGTCCTGATTCCCATTACATCACTTTTTTACACTTTCCTGGTGTTCCCAGGCTAACAGATACTACATAATTATTATCTTGCACCTGCAGGAAACTACATCAATAAAAGACATTCCACATGTAAACTCTAGTAATTATTCCTTAAGTTAAAACAATAGGCAGGATGCTTCACTCAAGACTCATCGACTCCAGATTCTAACTTCAAAGGGACAAACATGAAATAACTCTAACTTCAAAGGACAGACAACAAATGCTTGACTTAGCTTTCTTTACAGCAGAGGGCAATATTGCTACATTGTTTTAAGTTCAACATTTAACAGCATATTCTTTCATTTAACAAAACAAGCTTGTAGTTCAACATTTCACAAAATTTTCTTTCAATTAAGAAAACAAGTCTGTAGTTCAGCATTCATATTTACAAATGATATAATTATGTATAAAATCCTATCTGGCTAGGCTGGCAGCCTTCATCTATCTTCAGCCAATCTTCACATACCCCCCCCCCCCGGACAATTCAAGCTAATTTTTCAAGTGACCCTTGAGAAATGCCGCTTGAGAGGGTTAGGTCTATTTGAGTGTACCTCACTCCATTCCCTGTCTTGAGAGCCGATCTGCATTGGCATTGCTAACCCCACTGTGGTGCTGCACTGACATATCATATGCTTGCAACCCCAGGCTCCATCTTAGCAACTTGGCATTTTGCTGGCTGGCTCTGTGTAACCATTTTAGGGGGTTGTGATCTGTCATAACAGTGAATTTCCTTCCATACAGATAAGGCTGAAGTTTCTGCAGTGCCCACACTATGGCTAGACATTCCTTTTCTACAGCTGCATAGCATTCCTCCCTGGGTTGGAGACTATGACTGAGATAAACCACTGGTTGCTGTTCCCCCTCTGAAGAAATCTGGCTAAGTACAGCCCCCACCCCATGGTTTGAAGCATCCAGCTACACAATAAATTATTTGCTGTAATCTGGACTGGCTACCACAGGGAGTCCTCTCAAAGCTTCTTTAACCTTCTGGAGTGCCTGCTCACATGCTGGTGTCCACACTACCTTATCTGGCCTGTTCTTCCTCGTCAGGTCTGTGAGGGGAGGCCCAGGGACTGTTGGACTCTTGAATCACCCCTAGTTCCAACATCTCCTGTACCTTCTCCCTCAGAGTCTGTTTGACTCTCTCAGGAACCCTATAAGGGGCCTGCCTAATAGGCCTTTGGTGTTCTGTATCCACATGGTGCTGCACTAGGTGGGTGCACCCTGGTTTCCTAGTGAACATGTCCCCAAATTCCTGCAAAGCTGCATGGATTTCTCAAACCTGGGTAGGAGATTGCTGCTGGGACATTGCTACCTCATCCACTGAGGTGTCAGCCTGAGCCTCACTGAGGAGATCAGTCCCCAGTTCTCCCTCAGATTCCTCCTGCAATCCACTGCAAATGCTCAGCGCAAGGGCCTTCCCTATCATGGTAAGGTTTCATCATGTTAACATGGTACAATTTGTGCCCCTGCCATCTGCCTAGCAGTTCCACCATGTAGTTAACATCACTTACCTTTCATACCACCTTGTAGGGTCCCTCCCAGGCTACTTGTAGCTTGTTGTGTCTGATAGCAATGAGTACCATTACCTGCTGCCCCACAGCATACTCTCTAGCTTGAGCATTCTTGTCATACCACACCTTTTTCTGTTGTTGGGCTTCTGCCAGGTTCTCCTGGGCCAAGCCCATGAGTTCCCTGAGCCTTGTCCTGAGGTTTAGGATGTATGCCACAACAGACTCCTTGTGAAACTCGCACTCACCTTCCCACTCATCTCAAATTAAATCTAGAGGTCCCCTCATCCTATGCCCATACAGCAACTCAAAGGGTGAAAAACCTGTGGATTCCTGGGGGACTTCACTGTAAGCAAACAACAGATGATACAAATAGTTGTCCCACTCCCTGTTAAACTGATCTGCAAATGCCCATAGCATGGACTTGATTGTAGATTTTAACCTCTCAACAAGGCCATTAGTCTGGGGATGGTAGGGGGTAGTCTTCATGTGCTTCACCCCACAGGACTTCCACAGACAAGCCAGCAGTTCTGACATGAAATTGGCACCTCTGTCAGTCAGTATTTCATTTGGGAAACCTACCCTGCTGAAAATCTCTAACAAAACATTTGCCACCTTCTCTGCCTCAATGGAGTACAGAGCCACTGCCTCAGGGTATCATGTAGCATAATTCACTACCACTAGGATATATTTATTTCCTGTGGAACTTGGGGTACTCAGAGGACCCACAATATCCATAGCTACCCTCTGAAATGGCTCCTCAATCACAGGCAAAGGCATCAAAGGAGCTCTCATCTTGTCTTCTGCCTTGCCTACCTTTTGGCACTGCTCACAGGTCTTGCAGTACCCTGTTACATCTCTGGAAATTCCAGGCCAATAGAAGTTCTGCATAATACACCTCTTTGTACATTTTATGCCCATATGACCTGCAAAGGGAATATCATGGGCTATGGCTAGAAATGCCAGAAGGTAGGCTTTAGGCACTACCAACTGCTGTACTCTCTCACCTTTTAGTAATCCCTCAGGGTTCCACTTTCTGTATAGTAACCCTTTGTTCCAGTATACAGATTCCCCCATTCCTTGAGAATCAGGTGTCTCCCTAGCTACCTGCCTCAGGCCTTGCAATATAGGGTCTGAGAGCTGACCCTGTCACAACTGTCTCCTTGTAACCCTTCCCAGCTCCCCTTCCACAGGAAGTCTGGCATCCTCTGCCAGTGGTGCCTCACTGTCAGCCTGGGTACTACTACACACCTCTACCTTTGCAGTCACTTTGTCTAAGGGACCTTCAGTACCCCCAAGCTGCTGTGGCTCACCTTCAGGCTCACTGCTACAAGGTAGCTCCCTCCCTGAAGTAACCACCTCACCAGTTCTGGCTGCAAGTATACAGTCTGTATGGGTCTCCCCCATGCTACCAGAACCACATGCTTGTCTCCTAGCCTGACTGCTTGCACCTGCATAAGCACATGGTACTGTCTCATCCAAATCCTTCCCTATCAGGACATCTGCAGGATGGTAGTTTGGTACCCCTGTTGTCTCAAGACAAATTACTATTGGCATTTTGTCTTTCCCACTTACTGGCTCCACCTTTTGTTCCCCACCTTGCCTCCATGGACACCTGTATGCCACATGACCCCACTGTTTGCATTCAAAACATTTAACCCTAGCTCCTGGATGTGTAACTGGACTAGTGGCTTCCCCTGCTACTGGTAGATTCTGTTGTGAAAGTCTGTTCTGCCCAACATGGGTTCCTTTAGACCCATGAGCAGTACTAGGTGTCCCCTTTCTGTGCAGGGCTGCCCTGCTTTCCAGGTATAGGTCTCCCTTCTTCCCCAACTCATCTGAAGTAGCACATTGTCTATCAACTAACCAGAACCTCATATCCTCAGGCAAACAGCTAAGTGCTTGTTCCCCCACCAAAAGGTCTGCCAGCCCTTCAAAAGTGATGACCAGACATCCACTCACCCACCTATGTAAATAAGTGCTCAATTCAGCAACATATTCACACACACTTTCATCTGCCTTGCGTCTATGCCCACCAAACATTTTCCTATACGTTTCAGGTGTTAGCTTAAAAAACTCTAATAGACAATTTTTTTACAGCAGTATAATCAAAACGTGCAACATCAGACATTTTAGCTAATACAGTCACAGCTTTAACATGGAGTAAGGGAGTCAGGAACTGTACCCGCAGCCCTTGGTCAACTTCATACTGTTTACATACCCTCTCAAACATATGAATGAAACTCAAAATTATCTCCTTCTTTAAACTGCAGAAGACATTTACTGACCTTTTGTGCTTCTGGGGTCCAGTTACCCCCTTCCCCATTACCTCCATGACTCTGGTGAAGAGTCAGCATCTCCTTCTTATGCTGCCTCTGCTTTTCTTTTTCCTCAGTTTCCAGACGTAACAGTTTCTCATTCTGCTCAGACTGCAAACATTGCAGTCTCTCATTTGCTTCTATTTCCACATGCATGGCCTTCAACTCAAGTCTCTTTAGCTCCAGCTTGATTTTTAAGTGCACTGCAGAAAGGTTGAGCTGTCCATTCTCTGAGGGTATTATATCTCCACTGCCAGTCTGATTGTCCCCCTGGTTGCTGTTTTCTGATGAAGCTGTAACCAAGGCTGCAATCAGGTCTGCCTTAGTTAGGTTTCCATGCACCAGTCTCCTAGCCTGGCACATCTCCACCAGCTGGCTCCTTGTCAGCTTTCCATACTCCTCTGCTGACATGCTGCCTGCTCACCCTGACTAACTAAGCTAACAAAAGAAATAAAGCAATTGTGATCTGAACTCTGAGTATTCACTGCATGGCTGGTTTAGAGTACAAAACACCTTCAAAGCTCACTGTACACAAGCTACAGGATTCACTCTACCCACACCACTACAAGCCAGTTAGTATTTGCCACATAATTACTATTTGATGTGGATATCCCAACACTGCCAAACACAAATGTGATGCCCGTGCCCTGGCCCAACAATCAAGAAGCCTCAATCCTCACCACTAACACCAGAGTTTCATATATGAGGAAAGGATAACAAATACACACAGTAAAGTGCAATTTTCCTTAAGAGCACACAGAGATCACAGTCAGTCCAGGGCTGGTCACTCCCTTGTTCTCCAGGTCCCCAGTAAGACTCTCCACTGGCACAGCTATAGGGTCCAGATCTCAGCCAGCCGGGCAAGCTAAAATCTCCAGCACCCTCTCTGTCCAACCAGTGCTTCGTGTCCCTGCCCAAGTAGCTGACACACACACACTTTGAGATAAGAGTTTACATAACCACACAGACACTTCTGGGGAAGGCTGGCACAAGTTCTCCAGCTGTGCCCCTTTTACCCAGACTATACAGTAGAAATCCCTGCTACCACCCAGCTAATACTTATCAGCTACTCAAAGGCCCTTAAAAGGGTGTCCAATTATTACTGTGCAATATTATTATCCAATTGGTAATATAACTAAACAGTCAAGGCTTATTAGTGTGACTTGGTACAGGATCTTTATATACATTCAGTGGGGTCTATATCATAACATCGATGTGTAAAAACTTTGAATGTTATAACATCGAACCTGAAACATCGAAAGCTAAAAACCCCGAAGACTGAGAACAGCAATTTTTTTTCCCAGGGAAAAAAAATTGCTGTTCCAGTACACAACATGAAACACAGAACACTACAAACTATGTCCCCCCACACCCTGTAACATGCGGGGCTGTGCCCCCCACACCCCCCTACTTAAATATACCAACTCAGAGATCACACTGCAGTGGAGGAAATAGTGAAGCCACTGAAATGGCCTACCGAATTCTTTCCCTGGGAAAGAATTCAATGTTCCGCGGCTTCAGTATTCTCAGCTTTCATTGTTTCTGGTTTGATGTTATAACATTCAAAGTTTTTACACTTAGATGTTATGACATAGACCCATGTAATGTACTCTTAGAGCTTAACTTATCTCTACACAAACCAGCCACAGTTAAAAAGTTTTAAAATATTTAATAATAATTAAAACCACAAGACAATACTTTCTACTACACAGTGCTAGTCAAGAGTTTGGAGATCACACAGAAATACTTAAAATAATATAGTAGTACAGTTCTGACATCACAAGAAAACACTTAGTCTAATCTTTGTAGTTCCTAGCTATTTCTAAAAGAAAACACAAGTCTAAGATAACTTACATATGAGCAAGACAGTGCTGTGAGTTGGATAGTCAAGACAAAATTGCTTAATGCCTTCTGATTCTCTCTGTTTAAATTGCTATCTTCAGTCCTGATTCCCATTACATCATTGTATTTACACTTTCCTGGTGTTCCCAGGCTAACAGATACTACATAATTGTTATCTTGCACCTGCAGGAAACTACATCAATAAAAGACATTCCATATGTAATCTTCAGTAATTATTCCTAACAATAGGCAGGATGCTTCACTCCAGACACATCGACTCCAAATTCTAACTTCAAAGGGAGAGACACAAAATAATTCTAACTTCAAAGGACAGACAAGAAATGCTTGACTTAGCTTTCTTTACAGCACAGGGGAATGTTGCTACATTGTTTTAAGTTCAGCATTTCACAGCATATTCTTTCATTTAAGAAAACAAGCTTGTAGTTCAACATTTCACAATATTTTCTTTCAATTAAGAAAACAAGTCTGTAGTTCAACATTCATATTTACAAATGATATAATTATGTATAAAATCCTATCTGGCTAGGCTGGCAGCCTTCATCTATCTCTACCCAATCTTCACAGGTGTTAATAAGAAGGTGAACGTTTTTTGATAGTGATTGTTATTTACCAGGCACATGAAATTCCAACTTACCCACAAAAGCCAACCAGAACTGCCAGTGCTTTTATATTCTTAACTACCTATAAGCATTACAAGTCTGGTAGATAGAACACACTACTTCCTTTTCCTGTGAATGCCATTTTGTTCAGGTCTGTTATAATACAGTAAAATGTATGTACATGCCTTTCATTTTCACATCCAGTTTGTAATTAAATCATAGCAAAATATTTACCAGGTAAATTTACTGGATGGAAAATCCCCTTAAACATCAGCATGTTAGAAGTGTTTGGTTAAATGAATTCCTTAGAATCACATATTAGGCAAATGGAAACGGAATCCTGTCCAGTAGGACTTCTCTAGGGTCTAAATTTAACAACAGCCTTAATCATCTGCCCTAAACCATCAGGCAAAATATAAGCAACATTTGACTGCTACACCTACACAACAAAAATGCATCTAAAGCTGTTTTAAGTGTATTTTTTACTTACTGTTTGTAGTTGTTTAAAGCTGTTTTAAGTGTATTTTTTTACTGTTTTTGCCTTATCTTTTCAAAAAAATGTTCCTTGTTTCCTACCTTTCTAAGCTAGTATAGTCCAGTTTTCAGGCTAGTGCTGAGTTCAGGGCCTTGTTACAAGTTTCTGAGTTGCCCATACTTTACTTGGATAGGAGGAGGTTTCTCTGTTCACCTGTGAGAGAGGGACCTTTGAGCAGCCATCTGTCCTTGGAGGAGTGGTTCCAGCCCAGAAGTTAGGAGTTTGTAGGCCATTTTGGGCTAATTTCTATCTGTTTCATTTCCCTGCTTTAAAAACCGCGTTTGCATGGTTTTGCACATCCACGCAGCACCAGTTAGCTAAGGCTAAATTATTCCAGGCTACACCAAGTATCCTCTTCAGTTTTTCCCTTAAAAGTAGCCTAACTCTCAACCTAAGCACTTAAAAAGCATCCTACAGTCCAGCACATGCTCAGACCTAATAGCAAGCACTAATATACCCCGACACTTGACTGCCCAGCAGGGCAAGGCTCATTATTCACCCCTCACCAACCAAGCGACTAAGCAGCTCACCCTACTATTCAGGCATGACCAAAGGGCAATTTCAGGTATACTCTCCAGTCCAGCTGTTGAACCTGGGTATCCTGAGGCAATGTTACAACTGCCTCATGTACACAGATAAACCTCTCCTCCTACCACAAAACATTAACATATGCGAGAGATGCAATTATATAGCCAAATTGGAGGCTAAGCTCTCTCCACCCAAGACTGGAACAGGCAGTCATGAGGCGAAGGTCAGCACTTGCACCACACCTCCAGCCTCACATAGACATACTAAACCAGCACTGGCAAAAAATACACATAAATACACAAAATCATACTCAGTCGCTCTAAATAAAAACCTACAAAAACATCAGAGATCTCCAAAGCAGACACCCAAAAAACCTGCACCTCCCGTCACAAACCAGACAACACATAAAACACAAAATCAGTGTGCCACACAATCACAGCCCTTAAGGTGAAATAACATACTTAACACACTAGTAATAGGTGACTCTATAGTAAGGCACACTGACGTCCCACTCACTAGGCTGGACAAGGAGAAGGTTACTGTTCGCTATCTGTCGGGAGCCAGAATCCGCCACATAACACAAGCACTCAGGTCACTCCAGAACAAATACAAATTTGACTCTGTCATTGTTCATGTTGGTGTGAATGACCTGAGATGTACCTCCCTGGACTACATGAAAAGAGACATAGAAGAGCTCTCTGAACATGTAGCCCAGGTGGGTATGACCCTGACCCTGAGTAGCATCCTGACCTCACCAAAAATGATACCGCAGTATAAAGAAAAAATGATCAATTTCAGCAATTGGCTAAGCTTCTGGTGTCATTCAAAGTGGATCCAGTGTCTGTCAGCCTGGGATGACATGCACGACAAGTCTAGTTGCTTCACAAGAGACGTCCTGCACCTGTCACCCCTAGGCTTTCGAATACTGGCCAAGGCTCTTGCTGCCCCCATAGTGCCTTTTATTGGCAAGGCTCAAAAGTCAAACCCACCTCCGTAAACAGCACAAATAAAAAAATGAGGGTTATGCTACTCAACGCCAGGAGTCTAAATCTCAATATGCACGTGCTCGAAGCACTCCTCTGTATGGAGAACATAGACATCTGTGCAGTAACTGAAACCTGGTTCAAGGCTCCACAGAGCATCGCAGGACTACCAGGCTACAACTCATACCACACATTTTGGCCACAGTACATTGACCGAAACACAAAAGGAGGGGGTGTATCCATATTCATCAAGGATACCTACACCTCAAGGTTAGTGGCGCAGCATGATACCGCTGAGGTCATCCATGTGCAACTAACATTGGGCAAATCTGCACTGCAAACTGTGGCCTGCTACAGATCACCCTCCATGACCCAGGACCACCACTCCACTTTTGGTCCTACCGAACACCCTGATATTGGGTGATTTCAATTACCCTACCGTTAACTGGGAAAACTACTCATGTACAAACTCCCAGGTCCAGCGTTTCCTGGAATTTATCAACTCAAATGCCCTGGATCAGCTGGTAAACTCCCCTACCAGAGGTGAAAACATATTGGACCTGGTCATCACCAACATGGGTGACAGGTGTTCCACACCGGAGGTCAACTCGTCACTGGTTAGATCAGACCATAAACTAATCACTCTGGATGTCCACACCACACCACCACACCACCCCCAACCAAGGAAACCACAGTGAAAAACTTTTCTATAGCAAACTTCACCTTACTTAAGACAGTGGTGGTAGGTTTTACAGCCCCCAAGCTAAAGGATAACAGTGTCCAAGATGCAGGAACCTTTACAAATGCACTCTTTGAGCACCTACAAGGATGCATAGATTGTGCCATCCCTAGCAAAACCAAGACTCTGTCCCCTAAGAGAAGGAAACTAGTCTGGTGGACCCCTGCCATAAACAGGCTATACAATAGAAGGAGGAAACTAGTTAAAAAAAAGCAAATCCCAAGAAGGAAAGACATCCCTGATCAGTATCAGTATCAGTAAGAAACTAAGGTCCCTCATAAAATTATCCAAGGCTAACTTTGAAAGTAAATTAGCCAAGGACTCGAAAGATAACCACAAAGCCTTCTTTAGCTATGTCAAGAATCTAAGTGGCAACTTGCAGATATGCTCTGAGTTAGTGCAAAATAGCACAAAATATACTGAACCTACTGATATTGCCAACATCCTGGCAGATAGATTCAGTGCAAACTTCACCCCCTTCTCACCCCCAAAAGGGCCCACAACAATACCGGAAAAGTGTAGTGTCCCAGAAATCACAGAAGCACAGGTGAAAACAGCCCTTTCAAAAGCCAAAAAGTACAGCATCAGTGGGGCCAGATGGTGTCTCAGGCTGCGTCTTGCACGAACTACAGAAGGAACTAACCCCACACCTAAACACACTGTTCAACCTCAGCCTCTCCACAGGCTACGTGTCCATAGAATGGGGCAGAGCAATGGTTATTCCGCTCCACAAAGGAGGGGTCACAACTGACCCTGATAACTATTGTCCCATAAGCCTGACTAGCCTGGTCTGCAAGGCTATGGAGCGCATCATCATGGAACTCATTAACAAAGACACTGGGAACCTCAAAACACTTGACCCAACCCAGTTCGGCTTTATTAAGGGCAGATCATGCCTACTAAACCTGGTTGACTTCTTCAAGACAGTCACCAAGGCCATAGATGAGGGGAAGGTGGTTCACACAGCCTACCTTGACCTCGACAAGGCTTTTGACACCATTCCCCACTCAGGAATTATAGAAAAACTCACCAGCCTGAACATAAACCCATACGTCATGAGATGGGTTGCCAACTGGCTTACAGACAGAACTCACACGGTAAGAAAAGCGGGCTCTAGGTCCAACTCATCACCAGTCACAAGTGGTGTCCCACAAGGCTCAGTCCTGGGACTCCTACTGTTCGGCATATACTTCTCAGAAGTACAGGCAAACACAGGAGGACTATGGCTAACCAAGTTCACTGGTGACTGCAAACTAGGAGCCATAATTGACTCTCCAGCTGACATGGACATTCTCCAAAAGGGCCTTACTGAGACGGACACCTGGTGTCAAAGTCATGATCTCAAGCTAAATGCCAAAAAATGCATAGTCATCCTGTTTGGGAAAAACAAAACACCCATGAATTACCACATAGGTGGCAGCCCCCAGAAGAGGTAATAAGAGATCTGGGGACCCAGGTAGATAGTGATTTGTCCTTTGACAATCATATTGCCAAAGTAGTTAGGAAATCCTTCTATGTAGCCCATCTAATTACTAAAGGGTTTGCATCTAGAAATAAAGAGGTTATAGTGCCCCTCATCAGTTTCATCAGTGTCACTCATCAGACCCATCATAGAGTACATTGCCCCATTTGGGAAGTACCTCACAAGACACTTCCAACAGCTGGAAAGACCACAAAGGTACCTCACCAAGAGGATTACTGGCCTCAAGCACATGTCCTATGCAGCCCGACTGGAAAAACTCTGGCTGTACTCAGTAGCATATCACTTACTCAGAGGTGATCTCTGCCTGACTTACAAACCATGTCTAACTTAAAATTGATGGACATGCTCCACCTAAAAAAATCCAAGTCACTGCGAGCCACTCACTCTAGTGAGCTAAACCTCACCACAACAATAAATAGAACATGCTGGAGGGATAGATTCCTGTCACAGAGACTCCCCATGCTTTGGAACAAAATTCCTAACTATATTAGGCAGATCCCCCCACTAACACTCTTCAAGAGAAACCTTGACGAGTGGATGGGTAACAGAAAATACACCCCTGGGATCACTTCATTGGGTCTTCTTGACAGAGGCTCAGTTAATTAATCAATGGGGCGGCAAAAGCTGACACACTCTGCTTAGGCTTATAAATGCCCTTGGGCAGATAGCTTAGTACATACCTATGAACCTATGAAATTGTATCCTCACAAAGCAGTGCCATTATAAAATACATTTATAAAATGGTGACTTAATAACTGTCCCACTGACATAAGCAATTCAACACTGACCTTGTAAACTTTGGTATCATAGAATGGGAAGTCATTATAATCTCCTTAACATTCTTAATTTTAGTACTTTAATCTCATTGTTGTATCTTGATCAACCATATTTTATGAATGTGAAACTTTGAACTATCTCTCTTTTTAAGTAACATTTTAGGGTAGCTGCCATAAATGTAATGTGTAAAACCCATTCATGAATGAAGAAAGATGTAGTGTTACAGTAATCAGTCATACCACCTACTGCATATTTTCATTTCCCAAATTACAGATAAACATTGCTTGCATGCACTGTTATCCCATGGTAGCTCAACATAATTATATCCCCAGCTGTATGTTCAGTCTAAAATTAAAAGAAAGTCTTCGGTTTGTCTTCTTTTACCTTTTTTTTTGTTTTTTGCCTTTCCCTTTTGTATATTATAGAAATGTATGAAAATAATGTAGAAAACAAAATCAAGAATATTTAGTGAGGTAGATTTAATGTTTGTCACAGTCTCATGTCAGTCTCTTCATATATATAAATTACATTGAATAAACTTAAATATGAGGGGCAATGATGGCCTCTATCACTGTAATGTTTTGGTTTATCAAAATTTATAATGGCAATGATAATCTTAAATACCAAATTCTCAATTTGCCATTCAGATTTCTTAATTTATTGTTGTAATCAGTGGGTCACCCACACAATTTTCATAATACCACTCACAGACATTTGGCCCCTAGCATAGTCACTGACTGTATGGCTGCCACTACTGAGTCTGTATTTAACACCCCCAAATATGCAGTCTGCTACAGAAGTCATCTTAAAGTTATGACATATGAGGTCATACTTGATATATTGTTGTATCAGCTAAGAGCGAAAATACAGAGCACCAGACATCAAAAGACTGAAAAAAGGCTGAAAGTAAAATATACTGAACATTTTGTTTGTCAGAAAAGTACAATATCAAACTACACATAAAAACAATAAATAAACTGTTTTGCAGGGGGCAAGCCCACCCTTATACCATCTCCATGGTTGCACCAACTTGAAAACAAAGCACACACTTCCCATAAAATGGGACTCAGTAGCAATCATAACCTGACGCTCAATCTCCAGAAGTTAGTTTAATGTGTGAAACCACCCACAAATTTTAAATAATGCCTTAAGTCAATAAAGAAATGCAGTAGCACAAACAAGATTTGCATTATCATGAACTCCCTCAAGATCCTCTCATTACTTGTATACATTAACCCTATTCAGCATTATTACAGATCAGACAAACCTGCGTTTGCTCTGAATGGCATTAACTCAAGTGAAGAAAAGCTGATCACCTTAATATGCATTTTCACAAATGAATTACACCCTTACACACACACACACACACACACACACACACACAAATATACATATACATATGTATATCTAAAACCCTACACAAACAGGCTAAATGTTGGCATAAGAGTTAAGCCCAAATCATTTAAAAATTATTTAATTACAGGATACTAAACTTTTTTGTAAGGGAACACCCTTCTGAACAGGAACTCACCTTCAACTTTGCTTAGTTGTAATGAAGCAAGAGCAAGTCTCCAGTAGTCAAACTATTACACAAATTGTAACTGAAAGAAGAACAGAAATACATTTTTGTATCTCATACATAGTCTAAAAGCATATTAATCCATGCAGTGACTTGATATAGCTCTGATATATTCTCTTAAGAGTCACAGCTAGGTTACCTCAACTGCATTTCCATAATTTTCAAAGTTTTCCACCATAGGGAACCTAATAATTTGTTAGATTTCTCTACTAGTTAATTACTTCCCCTTAAACTAATAACAGTTCTGAAGATCGAGCTTATAAAGTAAGGAACTATACTCCATAACTTGTATAATTATTAATATGATCATGTATGCCTTCCCTGCAAATGGAAGCTCCATACCATGTGCAATGCGACTACACTAAAAGAGTTCTGCCAACCCATTGGCAACATCCAATGCTGTCATCAGTTCCACTAATGTCAACCAGTTTCAAGGTCTTCATGACCATCTGATTTACAAATCAATATCTGTTTAAAAAAAAATCACCTGTCTTATGTTACCTCACACAAAAGATCAAAATTCAGCATCTGTCACTCCCACCCAGTCACAGCAAGGCATATCACCCACCAGTAGTATTAAAAATATTAAACTTATAGCTCAGTTTTTCATCACCTATAAAAAGCTCCCAGCCTAACTAGTAAATCTTAAGTTAAATTTAGGAGTGCCCAGGTTAAGTCTTGCAATGTTGTAAAAACAAATTAGTAATAGAGGAGTACCCCTCCCATTTAGGGAAAACATGGCCATGTATAATCTCTAACATGAAAATGTAGCCTAATGTATAAATGAGCATATAAGTCAAGGAATGTTCAAGATCCTCTGCAGTTCTCCTGTGTTATATTGAGTAGGTATTCAATAAGGCATACTTTGTTGATTCTTACTAATTTTATGAAGTGTCCAAAAGCAAACCAAAAATAACCCTTTGAAAGTGCCTAAGTGTGGCATGCCCCACATAACCCCCGGGTAGGTGACATACCCCTACGTTCCCGTTACTTAACTGTACTAAATAAACTGCTGCATGGCATTGAAGAATGAAGAAAACAATCAGATGGAGGGCATAATGATGTCATACAAATAACAGGTCCATTGTGCCTGTTCAAAGCTGCTACTTTTGTACTAACTTAATAATGTAAAGAAATACAGAGAAGATAGCCCTAACCACCTTTAGGACAGCCATCCAATGCACATCTCTGAGATAAACACAAAGCTACTATGTCACATCCCTCACTCATAACATGCTTAAAGTGTTGCAGTAAAATGCTAACAAGTTATTTGACATTATAAAAAACTATACATAAACTGTAAGAGCAAAAATGTATGACAAATACAGTTGAATTCATGATGAATAATAGTAGCAACATCCCCAGGTCCAAATGTAACACAATTCTTCACCCATCAAGCATTCTTGCAGTTGCATCATCCCATGTTTGAAAAAGAAGTGTTGACCCTATGTGGTGTTTTCAGACTGTGGTTGCTTAAACAGCAAATGATCTATTAAAGTCTCTCAATTCTGGGTCAGTTCAGCCACTGATCCTGCTAGAAAAATTGATTGTGCCCCTGCCTCCTTCCTTAGGTTTAACATGATAGACACCTTTCCATTTCTTCACTGTATCCATGAATTTTCTCACACCACGAGGAAAACAACATTTTTTAAAAAATATATACCTCAAATTCTTTAAGTACATGGAAAAATTGAGCTTGCTGCTCTATTGTTTGCCCAGAAAAATTATGGTAGAAAAACACCCTTCTACTGTGTACTTTGTGATACAGAACTGTTGCTAGTGTGTACCAACTTTTATTTTTTCTTTCTGAGGTGTTCCAGATTTGCCAGGCACCAAGTATTTTTATTTGTGTTTTTGTTGGGGTGTGTGACTACCGCAGTCATTCATTAGCATGACTGAGGGCCTCTCCCTCTTTAATAAGAATCTCTATTGTGAACATTCATGAAAATCATTGTGATACAGACGTTCTGTTAATATGTATCAACTTTTATTTTTACTTTCTGGTGTGTGTTCCTGAAGTAGCAGGTACCAGATCGCTATTTTTATTTGCATTTTTGTTGTGTGTGTGTGTGTGTGGGGGGGGGGGAGGGGGGGGTAATTATTGCAGGCATTAGTTAAGCATGCCTAAGGGCCTCATCATGTTTATTAGGAAGCTGGCTTGTGAGTGCTTGTGAGCAAAGGTGGTGTCGTGCTTTGTGCACGATGCAGAGACATGTCAAGCATCTAGGTGTGATATGCTCAAAAGGCAAGGGAGGAATGGGAGGTATGGGGCATTCAGAAATACAGAGGCATAGATATAACCAGATTTGATTTAAGGATATTTATTATTCTTTATAAGATGGACAGATTTGTGCAAACATGGCTGTAGCCTCTTACAGAGAAAAGAGTGATTTATCAAAGCTGTCACTGCTGTATGTTACTCTTTCCATTGAGAACTTGTGTATAAAATGAACTAATACCAAGTAAAACTTATGAAAACACTTTTGACCAAAAAATAAATAAAAGTAGCAGTCCAGCCCACAGTCTGATACCAACAGATTTACTAAAACAATAAAAACACACCAAATGAGTGCTTTCGTCTCGGAACCCAAGACTTCAGCAGATAAAATACTTAAACATTCCAGTTGCTTTTATACCATTTAGTTAACTAATTGGCTGTAATTAAGTAAATTAACCCTTAAAAACATTTACACAAATTTTAAAGAACTATATGTATGTGTTCATATTAACTTCATTTACACAAAAGCAGTTTTCCCTTTTAATACTGGTTTAACGGTTACATATTCATTTAATCCAGGAAAAAACATTTGAATTTAGTCTAAGTTGCCATTTACGTTCTTTAGCCAATGCAGTAGTTTTCCAGTCACCCCCCCCCTCCAATTCTTTTTAATCACTTCAACAGTACCAAATTGGAAACTGGTAAAATTAACACAAGTGACAGAATGTTTGTACAAGGCACTAGTTTCCTTTTTCATTTTGATATTGTGGAGGTGTTCATACATTCTGTCCTTTAATGCCCTTTTGATCTTACCAATATGGAATGCTGAACACCCTCCACACTTAGACAAATATACCAACCTACTGGTATTGCAGTTACCATCACAAAAGTGTACCTAACTTGTCATACCATTTTCTAGAATAACAAATTTGGCCTTACTAATGAATGGACACTGCTTACACATTCCACAGGGAATAGTTCCCTTTCCCGTTTTTATTCCACTAGGGAAATTATTTTCAAAAAGATTCTTAACATTTCTACCAGTTTTAAAAGAAATTGTGGGTTCATGCCCCACTACCTCAAGTAATTCTGTATTCACCTTAAAAATACTCCAGTTGTCCTTAATAATCTGGGTAATGGGTCTTGTGTAATAACTGAACTCCATAACTAATGCCTTTTCATATTTCTCCTCTTTTCCTTTTCTGGGGCCCTGTCCAAGCTCAGTACCCAACAAGGGGATGTATTTTACACCCCAGCCCTTTTCCATTTCTTCAATAATCTCAGTGACTTCCTTGCCTGGGTAACCTCTGACAAGGAACATTTCCTTCAGTTTCCCTAGCTCCTTAGTAAGGTCAACTCTTTCCGATATCATTCTGGCGACACCTATTGCTTGCCCCTTAACCAGATTCTTTTTCTGAAATTGGGGATGACAACTGGTGTAATGAAGGTAACTATTACACCATGTGTCCTTCCTATAGATGTTTGATTTAAAGCCTTCTGAATTTTGTGAAATAGTTACATCCAAAAAACTAATACTTTCCTTACCGCATTGGTGCATGAATTTGAAAAAATCAGAACACCCATTTAAATATTCCATAAACTTATTTACACCTTCCTCGTCGCCATCCAATAACACAAATATGTCATTCAAAGAATGTAAGAATCTTTTTGAAAATAATTTCCCTAGTGGAATAAAAACGGGAAAGGGAACTATTCCTTGTGGAATGTGTAAGCAGTGTCCATTCATTAGTAAGGCCAAATTTGTTATTCTAGAAAATGGTATGAAAAGTTAGGTACACTTTTGCGATGGTAACTGCAATACCAGTAGGTTGGTATATTTGGCTAAGTGTGGAGGGTGTTCAGCATTCTATATTGGTAAGATCGAAAGGGCATTAAAGGACAGAATGTATGAACACCTCCACGATATCAAAATGAAAAAGGAAACTCGTGCCTTGTACAAACATTCTGTTACTTGTGTTAATTTTACCAGTTTCCAATTTGGCATTGTGGAAGTGATTAAAAAGAATTTGGGGAGGGGGTGACTGGAAAACTACTGTGTTGAATAAAGAAATTAAATGGCAACTTAGACTAAATTCAGATGTTTTTCCTGGATTAAATGAATGTGTAACAGTTAAACCAGTATTAAGAGGGAAAGCTGCTTTTGTTCATAGGTTCGTAGGTACGTACTAGGCTATCTGCCCAAAGGCATTTATAAGCCTAGCCTGAATATGTTGGCTTTCGCCGCCCCCTTAGATTAGTTCCCTGTGCCTCTGTCCAGCAGAGCCACTGAAGTAATCCCCGGGGTAAACTTCCTGTTTCCCATCCACTCGTCAAGGTTTCTCTTGAAGAGTGTTAGTGAGGAGCTTTGCCTAATGTAGATTGGAATCTTGTTCCAGAGCATGGGAAGTCTCTGGGACAGGAATCTATCCCTCCAGCATGTCTTATTTATTGTTGTGGTGAGGTTTAGATCCCTACAGCATGTGGCTTGAGGTGATATGGTTTTCTTTAGGTGGAGCATGTCCATCAATTATGGGTTGGACATGGGCTTGTATGTCAGGCAAAAGATCACCTCTGAGTAGGCGGTATGCAACCGAGTACAGCTGGAGTTTCTTCAGCTGAGCTGCATAGGGCATCTGTTTGAGGCCAGTAATCCTCTTGGTGAGGTACTTCTGTGGTCTTTCCAACTGTTGTAGGTGTCTTGTAAGGTACATCCCAAATGGGGTGTTGTACTCTGTGATGGGTCTGATGAGTGATGCGTACAGGGGCACAATGACCTCTTTTGATCTGGATGCAAACTGTTTTTTGATTAGGTGGGCCACATAGAAGGATTTTCTAACCACTTTAGCAATGTGATTATCAAAGGAGAGATTACTATCTACTTGAGTCCCCAGATCCCTTATTTCGTCTTCCGTATTTACGGGGCTACCACCTATGTGGTAATTTGTGGATACTTTGTTTTTTCCAAAGGGGATGACTATGCACTTTTTGGCATTTAGCTTGAGGCCATGGTTTTGACACCAGGTATTTGTCTCAGTGAGACCCTTTTGAAGGATGCCTTTGTCAGCTGGAGAGTCAATTATAGCCCCTAGTTTGCAGTTGTCTGCGAACTTGGCCAGCCATAGTCCTCCTGTGCTTGCCTGTACCTCTGAGAAGTATATGCTGAACAGGAGGGGTCCTAGGACTGAGACCTTGGGAATGCCACTTGTAACCAGTTTAGAGTCAGACCTAGCTCCCGCAACTCTTAACATGTGGGTTCTGTCCGTGAGCCAGTTGGCAACCCATCTTGTGACATAGGGGTTTATGTTCAGGATGATGAGCTTGTCTATAATACCAGAATGGGGAATGGGGTCAAAGGCTTTTGCGAGGTCTAGGTAGGCTGTGTGAACCACCTTTCCCTCATCTATAGCCTTGGTAACTGTCTCAAAGAAGTCCACCAGGTTTAAGAAACATGATCTGCCCTTAACAAAGCCGAACTAGGTAGAGTCCAGTGTTTGGAGGTTTCAAATGTACATGTTAATGAGATCCATGATGATGCACTCCATAGCTTTGCAGACCAAGCTAGTCAGGCTTATAGGGCGATAGTTCCCGGGGTCTGTTGTGGCCCCACCTTTGTGGAGTGGAATAACTGTTGCTGTGCGCCAGTCTATGGGTACATAACTTGTGGAGGGGCTGAGTTTAAACAGTATGATTAGGTGAGGGGTTAGTTCATCTTTGAGCTCATGTAGGACACAGCCTGGGACACCATCCGGTCCCACTGATGCTGTGTTTTTGGCTTTGGAGAGGGTTGTTCTAACCTGTGTGTCTGTGATTTCAGGGGCACTACATTCTTCTGGTATGGTTATGGGCCCTTTTGGGGGTGAGAGGGGGGTGAAGTTTGCACTGGACCTGTCTGCCAGGATGTTGGCAATATCGGTGGGTTCAGTGTATTTTGTGCCATTCTGCACTAACTCCGAGCAGATCTGGGAATTGCTGCTTAGATTTTTGACATAGCTAAATAATGCCTTGTGGTTATCTTTGGAGTCCTTGGCAATTTTTCTTTCAAAGCTAGCCTTGGATGATTTTATGAGGGATCCTAGTTTCTTGCTGATACTGATCAGAGATGTCTTCCCCTCTTGGAATTTTACTCTTTTCTGTACTAGTTTCCTCCTTCTGTTGTATAGCTTCTTTATGACAGGGGTCCAACAGACTGGTGTCCTTTTTTTGGAGGAGAGAGTCTTGGTTTTGCTTGGGATAGCACAATCCTTGCATTCATGTAGGTGCCCATAGAGTGCATTAGTAAAGGATTTTGCAGCTTGGCCAGCGTTATCCTTTAGCATGGGGGATTTGAAACTTTCCACTTCGGTCTTAAATAATGTGAGGTTTGCTTTTGAAAAGTTTTTCACGGTGGTTTCTTTGACCGGGGTTGAGGGAGGAATGTGGCTATCTAGAGTGATTAGTTTATGGTCATATCTAACCAGTGAGGGGTTGACCTCTGGTGTGGAACACTGGTCGCCCATGTTGGGGATGACTAAGTCCAATATGTTGTCACCTCTGGTGGGGGTGTTGATCAGTTGATCCAGGGCATTTGAGTTTATAAATTCTAGGAAATGTTGGGCAAGGGAGTTCGTACTTGAGTAGTTCTCCCAGTTAATGTTTGGGTAATTGAAATCACCCAATATCAGGGTGTTTGTTAGGACCTTTATGTTTCCCAGTGTTTCCAGAAATGCGGAATGGGGGTCCTGGGACATGGTGGGTGATCTGTCGCAAGCTACAATTTGAATTGCAGTTTTGCCCATTGTTAGTTGCATGTGGATGATCTCTGAAGCATCGTGCTGTGCCACTAACCTGGAGGTGTGGGTCTCCTTGATGAATATCGATATGTCCCCGCCTTTTGTATTTTAGTCTGGGTTTTGTGGCAGAAATGTATGGTATGAGTTGTAGCCTGGTAGTGCTGGGATGCTCTCTGGAGCCTTAAACCAGGTTTCTGTTACTGCACATATATCGATTTTCTCCATACTGAGGATGCCTCAACTGTGTGCATTTTGAGGTTTAGACTTCTGGCATTGAGTAGCATTATCCTCAGTTTTTTGTTACTTGTGTTATTTACGGTAGTGGGTTTGTCTTTTGAGCCTTGCCTAAAAAAGGCACTATGGGGGTGACAAGAGCCTTGGCCAGTATCCAAAAACCTAAGGGTGACAGGAGCAAGCCATCTCTAGCAAAGCAGTGTGGCTTGTCGAGCATGTCATCCCAGGCTGGCAGACACTGGATCCCCCTTTAAATGACACCAAAAGCTTAGCCAATTGTTGAAATTGATAATTTTCGTGGTATAATTCTTGGTGAGAGCAGGATGCTACTCAAGGTCAGGCTCATACCGGCCTGGGCTATGTGATCAGAGAGCTCTTCCATGTCTCTTTTCATGTAGTCCAGGGAAGTACAGCTTAGGTCATTCACACCAACATAGACAATGACAGACTCGTATTTGTACTTGTTCTGGAGTGACCAAATTGTGTAAATGAAGTTAATATGAACACATACATAAGGTTCTTTAAAATTTGTGTATATGTTTTTAAGAGTTCATTTACTTAATTACAGCCAATTAGTTAACTAAACGGTATAAAAACAAATGGAATTTTTAAATATTATATCTGATGAAGTCTTGGGTTCCGAGACAAAAGCGCTCATTTGCTGTGTTTTTATTGTTTAATAAATCTGTTGGTACCGGACTGTGGGTTGGACTGCTACTTTTATTTATTTTTTTGGTATAAAGTGGACTACTTGAGTGTATTTAGAATCTGAGATGTAGGGAATTAGATGTGAAACTGAGTTGGATGATGCAGATAACATTCTAAGTGAAAATGCTTTAAACTTAAAAGAGGCTTCTGTCCAAGAGAATACTTGTAGTGCATGTAGAACATGTAAAGAAAATGTAAAGGAAAGGAAGGTTGTTCTAATGTGTATGCACAAGCTGAGCTAAGTGCTGTGATTTTGCCAACAACTGAAGTTGGTGTACAAACTGATAGTTGTACTTCTGTATGTCAAAATGGGTCTATATTATTTAATCAAAACTTACATCGTCAAACCCTTCTTCCCTGAACACCTGATCATTGAATTCTTAAATCAGCGAATGGACTTTTAATCAAACTGTTTCCCAGGGCAAACCAATGGTAGGCCTCCCTAGCGATCATGGAAAAAATAAAAAACTTAAAACCTATCCAGATGGGGGTATTCATCCTCACACTCCACACCCAACTAAATATAGCAACTCCAAGATTGCACTACAGTTGGGAAAAGGGAAAATTCCATATGGTGGCCAACTGCTGGTTTACCCTGGGAAAAACCTTGATTAAAAGTCTGTTCATTGATTTGAGAGTTCCATGAACAGGTGTTCGATGAAGAGGGGTTCAACAATGAAAGTTTTGATTAAATAATATAGACTCATGACAAAACAGCTCTGGCTTATGCTCTCAAAAAATATCAGTATAAATATAGAGATAAGCAGGCTTATAGAGGTAGTTTGTAAAAATCAAAATTAAAGAGAATGTTATTCTAGTAAAAGACAGCAGAAGTGAAGAAAGCCTGTCTAGAACAGTGAAAGACTGAAAAGTTAAAACAGAGAGCTGTAGGTGGAAATTTTCAGATCAGCATCCTTAGTGTAGATTGTAGGACTAATAATATTAGCACTACACAGCAAAATGGAGTACTTAGTTCTGGGAGATGCTATGATTTGAAAATCCATCAGACCAGTTACAATTATAAACAATGAAAACAATATCTGTTACAAACCTCAGCGGTTGAAAGTTACACAATATATTAAATGGCTTACAGATACTTATATTAGGTAAAAGATAATTTGATTCCAATATAATATATGCTGGAGTGAACAATTTGCTGTATACATCTTTATATCATATGTATAAATTGATTTAGGACATGATTGAGGTACGCTCAAGACATAATCATGCCTCTCAGAAATTCTTCCATTTTTAATATTGTAAAGCTATCAATTTTCAAATGTGTTGCTGTTCTGTAGTTGGCTGGGAAATTTTCTAATGTCAAACATTTTTAATTTACTAGGATATGGGATGATTTTTACAAAAAAATAAAAAATAAAATTATTTGACAGAAATAGGTTTCACATGAACTTTCATTTAGACATTTTTTTAAGCAGGAAGCATTCAGATATGGCTGTGTGTGTGTGTGTGTGTGTGTGTGTGTTGGATTTCAGCCAACTTCTAAAGGAGGAGAAGTACTGCACATGTAATTCAGTCTTTAAATATTTACTATGTGAATACATGTAGTTAGCCAAAAAAACAGAGGAACTCCAGCTGTTTTGTCATGGGAGTAACAATGCACTTTTATTCCACTTACATAGAATGTGATCTTGGTGAAGTATTTTACGCATTGAGGGTGATTTTTGAAATGAAGACACTTACTTAATTTATTTTATGAGAGTGAAATAAAACTTTTATTCATTTACATTAGTGTATTCCTTGCATTTCTAAAGACCAGTTTTTGGTGGTGTTACAAAGGAGGTACTGCCAGCACAGCTAGCTGGAATTTTGTAAATAATTTTATGTCATTTGTGAATATTAGCATGATTTATATAGAAGTGTAACAAAAGGAGATACTGCCAGCACAGCTATCTGGAATTTTGTAAATAATTATTGTCGTTTGTGAATATCAACATTGTTCATATAAGATGTTTGTGTTGCAAATGTATTATATGTCATATAAGATGGTTTGTTCAGATGTTTGCTGAAGAGGTATTTTACCAAGTGCTGTTTGAAATGTATCCACAATGTACCCTAATTGAACAGAACAGAAATGTACATATACAATTGAAACTGTTTAATTGTATATATTTTAACAAGGGAAACTGGAATACATTAGGTTAACTTGAAAAACTTCAGAAAATAGCTGAAATTAAATTACTTTATGACTAGGCCATAAAAAATATGTTGTCTTTCACTTTCAGTGCAGCAAGGAGACACAATGTCTAAAACTAAGGAGCTTTCAGTATTGTCTTGGAAGTGTTTTATTGTTTTATGACTTCCACAATTTGCCAAAGATCTGAGGAAAAGGCCTTGTCTATGTATTTTCACAGGTAGATGCTAAATATTGCCAGATTCCAGCAGTGAGGGGGGTTCACCTTGGATAGAGTGAGATGGCAAGAAATGATGTCATTCTGCAAACTATCCCAGCAGTAATATTTGAGATATTCATTTGAGACTCTCAGAGACAGAGAGAGAGAGTGCGAGAACATCCTGTAGTCTGTTTTGGACCTGACCAGATGTCCCATTCACCACACATTTCCCTTGCCCCCCTGATCAGGTAAGTCTAGGGAACAGTGTAATTCTGTTAGATATAGTCAGGAATATAGCAAAGCTTAGCTTAGATATTTTTCTTTATTTATTTGAGACTGTCCTGCAAAGTTGTTTTAAATATTTCCTTTGATTTTGAACTCTGATGTCACTTTAATTATATAATGAGTATTTTCTTATTCTTTTATTATTTATTATTAAATATATTTAAACTTTTCATTGTGGCTGATCTTTGCAAAGATATTTAAGTTCTGAGAGGACTTGCATATTTATTTGGTTACATTGCAGTCCACTTCTAATAGCCTTGCTCTTGGTCAAACTACCATTTGTATTGATAGTAACATTACACAGTAAGATTGGACACCCTATGTTAAGGGCCTTAAAGTAGCTGATTGGTGGCAGTGGAAACTTCCTTATAGTCTGGGCAGAAGGGGGCATAGCTAGTAAATGTGCGCCAGCCTTTCCCAGATGTGTGTGTGTGTGTGTGTGTGTGTGTGTGTGTGTGTGTGTGTGTGTGTGTGTGTGTGTGTGTGTGTGTGTGTGAATCAAATTTCAAAGAGTGTGTGTCAGCTACATGGGCAGGGGCACAAAGTACTGGTTGGACAGAGAGGGTGCTGGAGGTCTTGGCTTGGTCACTTATCTGAGATCTCAGCTTTATAGCTGTGGCAGTGCGGAATCTTACTGGTGATCTGAAGGAAGAGGGAGAAACCAGCCCCAGATTGACTGTGGTCTCTGTGTGTTCTTAAGGGAAATTGCAGTTGATGCAGGGAGCTGCATCTGGAAATACTGTGTGTTCACCTGTCATTTTTCCAGTATACATCCCCCACTGGTGCCATTGATGTGGCTGGAGGCTCATTGATTACTGGTTCAGTGGTGGGTCATCGTATTTATTGGCTGGCAGTGGAGAGATCACCACATCACATATTAGGACTCAGTGGTGTGGATATTGAACTCCTGTAGACTGTAAACCGAGGTCACTAACGATGGTGTTTGTACTGTCAATCAGCCAAACAGTGAACATTCAGAGTTTCATATAACAATATTTTTATTTATTTTTTGTTAGCTTAGTCAGGGAGAGCAGGCAAGGATGTCAGCAGAGGAGTATGGCAAGCTGACAAGGAGCCAGTTGGCTGAGATTTGCCAAGCCAAAGGGCTGGGGCATGCCAACCTGACTAAAGCAGAAATTATTGCAGCCTTAGTTACAGCTGCATCACAGACCAGCAACCAGGAGGACAACCAGACTGGCCTTGGGGGTGTACTACTCTCAGAAATCATACAGTTCAGCTTTGCCTCAGACGACTTAAAATCCATCTGGAGTTAAAGAGACTTGAACTGGAGGCCAAATGGTTAGAATTAGAACCAGCAGGGAGACTGCAGCATTTGGAGGCTGAAGAAAAGGAGAAACATATGGCATTAGAATCAGCAGAGAGACTGAGATGTCTGGAAGCTGAAGAATATTGGAGGTGGATGCAGCAGGTAAAGGAGATGCTGACTCTTTGCCATGGTCATGGAGGTAATGGGGAAGGGAATAACCAAACCCTAGAAGCAATAAAGGTCAGTAAATCTCTTCTACAGTTTTAAAAGGGGGATAATTTTGATAGTTTTATTCATATGTTTGAAAGGGTATGTAAACAGTATAATGTTGACCAAGGGCTCTGGGTAGGGTTCCTGACCCACTTACTCCATGGTAAATCTATAACTGCTATTTCTAAATTGTCTGATACTGATTGCTTAAATTATAATACTGTTAAAATTGTTTATTAGAATCTTTTAAATTAACACCTGAAGCTTATTGAAAAAAGTTTTGTGAGCGCAGATGAAAGTGTTTGTGAATATATTGCTGAGTTAAGCACTTATTTTCATAGATTACTGAGTGGGTGCCAGGTCACCACTTTTGAAGAGCTAGCAGACATTTTGGCGAGGGAACAAGCCCGAGGACATGAGAATCTAGTTAGCAGATAGGGAATGTAATACCATGGATGAGTTGGGGGAAAAGGGAGAACTATACCTAGCAAGCAGGGCATCACTGCACAGGAAAGGGATACCCAGTGCTGCACATGGGTCTAAGGGAACCCATGGTGGGCAGCCTAAACCACTCCAATGGAGTCTGCTAGTAACAGTGGAAGCCACTAGTTCAGGTACATGACCAGGATCAAGTGTTAAATGTTTTAAATGGAACCAGTCAGGCTGTGTAGCATATAGATGTCCACTGAGGCAAGGTGGAGAACAAAAGGTGGGAGAGCCAGTAAGTGGGAAAGACAGAATACCAGCAGTAAGTTGTCTGGAGACAACAAGGGTACCAAACTACCACAGGAGTGGTACTATCTACTATCTTAGTAGATGGGAAACAGGCCACTGCTAAGAGAGACACAGCCTCTGACCTAACCACTGTGAAGCCTGCAATGGTTAAAGAAGAGCACTATTTGCTGGGGCAGTCTACTCTAGTCAGAGTGTTAGGAGGGACCCCATTCCAAATACCTTTGGCTAGGGTTCACCTTGATTGGGAGGGTGGAAAAGGAAGCAAGCAAGTAGGCATGTTTGAGGATATCCCTGCAGATGTCCTGATAGGGAATGATTTTGATAATATAGTACCTTGTGTGCATGCAGTGACAAGCAGTCAGACTTGGAGACAAGCATGTAGGCCTGTTAGCCTGAGGGGGACCCAGACAGACCACAGACTTGAAGCCAGGACTGGTGTGGTGGTTACTTCAGAGAGGGAGCTACCCTGTAGCAGTGAGACGGAAGTTGAGCCACAACTGCTGGTGGGTACTGATGTTCCCTTGGACACAGTGACTGCAAGGCAGAAATGAGTAGTAGTACCCAGGCTGACAGTGAGGCATCATTGACAGAGAATACCAGACTTCCTGTGGAAGGGAAGCTAGGAAGGATTGCAAAGAGAGAGTTGAGGCAGGTTCAGCTCTCGGACTCTACATTACAAGGATTGAGGGAGTTAGCCAGAGAGGCACCTGATTCTCAAGGAAAAGGGGAATCTGTATACTGGGACAAAGGGTTACTGTATAGAGAGTGGACCCATGAGAGAGGGATAGAGGGTGAGAGAATACAGCAGTTGGTAGTGCCCAGAGCCTACCATCTGGCACTTCTAGCCATAGTTCATGACATTCCATTTGCAAGTCATATGGGCATAAAGTGTACAAAGATATGTATCATGCAGAACTTTTATTGGCCTAGGATTTCCAGAGATGTAACAGAGTACTGCAGGACCTTTGAGCAGTGCCAAAAGGTAGGCAAGGCAGGAGACAAGGTCATATCTCCTTTGATGCCTTTGCCTGTGATGGAGGAGCCACTTCAGAGGGTAGCTGTGGATATTTTGGGGCCTCTGAATACCCCAAGTTCCACAGGGAAGAATTATATGCTAGTGGTAGTGGATTACTGGATAATGCTACCAGATACCCTGAGGGAGTGACTCTGTCCTCCATTAAGGCAGAAAAGGTGGCAAATAATTTGTTAGAGATGTTCAGCAAGGTAGGTTTCCCAAAAGAAATGCTGAATGATAGAGGTGCTAGTTTCATGTCACACCTGCTGGCTTGTCTGTGGAAGCACTGTGGGGCAAAGCACCTAAAGACCACCTCCTACCATCCCCAGACTAATGGTCTGGTAGAGAGGTTAAACTCTACACTAAAGACCATGCTACAGGCATTTGCAGACCACTTTAAGAGGGAGTGGGACAAATATTTTCTCTGTCTGTTGTTGCTTACAGAGAGGTGCTCAAGGAATCCACAGGTTTTTCACCCTTTGAGTTGATGTAAGGGCATAGGGTGAAGGGACTTCTAGATTTGATTCGCAATGAGTGGGAGGGCGAGTGTGAATCTCACAAGGAGTGTGTTGTGGTATATGTCGTAAACCTCTGGATAAGGCTCATGGAACTCATGGGCTTAGCCCAGGAGACCCTGGCAGAAACCCAACAGCAGAAAATGGTCTGGTATGGCAGGAATGCTTGAGCTAGAAAGTATCCTGTGGAGCAGCAGGTTATGGTTCTCATTCCTATCAGACACAAAAAGCTGCAGGCAGCCAGGGTGGAACCCTCTAAAGTGTTAAGGAAGGTCAATGATGTTAACTACATGGTAGAACTGCTAGGCAGGAGGCAGGATGACAAATTGTAGCATGTTAAAATGATGAAACCTTACCATTGTAGGGAGGCCCTGGTGCTGAGTATTTGCTGTCAGAGGCAGGAGGAATGTGAGGGGGATCTATGGTTACAGGGAGCCAGCCAGCACAATCCCAAATTACTGTGATGGAGTCTAGGGTTGCAGGCATATTATTTGACAGTGCAATGCTGTAATGTGGTCAGAAATGCAAAGGAAGCTGGCATCTCAAGACTGGAAATGGGGTAATGTATTCCCAGATGGGCTCATCCCTCTCAAGCAATGTTTCTCAAGGGTCACTTGAGAAACTATCTTGAGTCTTCAAGGGGGGAAGAAATGTGACAAAGGAGGTACTGCCAGCACATCTAGCTGGAATTTTGCATATAATTAAATGTCATTTGTGAATATTAACTTGATTTATGTAGAAGTGTAACAAAAGGAAATACTGCCAGCACAGCTATCTGGAATTTTGTAAATAATTATATGCTATTTGTGAATATCAGTATGATTCATATAAGATGTTTGTGTTACAAATGTATTAGAGCTGTATGTCATATAAGATGGTCTGTACAAACATATGTGCTGAAATGTATTGTATGTCATATAAGATGGTTTGTAACAGATGTTTGCTGAAGAGGTATTTTACCAAGTGCTGTTTGAAATGTATCCACAGTGTACCCTACTGGAATAGAACAGAAATGCTCCTTAGTTTTAGACATTGTGTCTCCTTGCTGCACTGAAACTGAAAGACAACATCTTTTTATGGCCTAGCCATAAAGTAATTAAATTTGAGCTATTTATTTTCAAGTTAACCTCCTGTATTCCAGTTTCCCCTGTTAAAATATATAGATTTAAACAGTTCCAATAGTGTATGTACATTTCTGTTCTATTCTGTTGTGCTTTATATTGCTGTGAGGTGTTTTTTGGAGCCATGCAGTTGCAGTACTTGCAGGGGCTGTTTCAACTTATAAATATATTTAAACCTTTCATAATGGCTGATATACATAGAGATATTTAAGTTCTGAGAGTACTTGCATATTTATTGAGTGATACTGTGGGCCAGTCCTAATAGCCTTGCTTTTAGTCAAACTACCATTTGTATCTATAGTAACATCACACAGTAGGATTGGACACCCTATGTTAAGGGCCTTAAAATAGCTGATAAGGACTGACTGGTGGCAGTGGAAACTACCTTATAGTCTGGGCAGAAGGGGGCATAGCTAGTAAATGTGTGTGTGTGTGTGTGTGTGTGTGTGTGTGTGTGTGTGTGTGTGTGTGTGTGTGTGTGTGTGTGTGTGTGTGTGTGTGTGTGTGTGTGTGTGTGTGTAAATCAAATCTCAAAGAGTGTCAGCTACTTAGGCAGGGACAGAGAAAGCATTTGTTGGACAGAGAGGGTGCTGGAATTATTAGCTTGGTCACTCAGCTAAGATCTCAACTTTATAGCTGTGCCAGTGGGAAGTCTTATTGGGGATCTGGAGGAAGAGGTAGAAACCAGCCCCGGACTGACTATAGTGTCTGTGTGCTGTTAAGGGAATTTCACTTGATGCAGAGTGCTGCATCTGGAAATACTGCGTGTGTACCTGTCATTCTCCCAGTATATGTCCCCCACTGGTGGCAATGGTGAGGACTGAGTCTCCTTGATTGCTGGTTCAGTGGTGGGGCGTCACAGGTGGTACCTTTAAAATTTTTCTTATCATCTGGATGGAAAGAAAATGTTACTCTCATACTCCTGAGTCTGTTTTAAAATTTGGCTTCAGCCGAACTGCACTTACTTTTAAATATGAACTATATTTCTGTAAATATTTCAATTAACAAGCTATCAGAAAGGAATTGCTTTCCATAATGTGAAAGCTCAAATCTACTAAACAAAAGTGCTGCTGACACAATATGAATAGATTGTATATTTTTTAATATATGTAAAACGGTTTGTACAATTTTAAAGAAAATGTAATTTTGGATTTTTCAGCATTATAATATATACTACAATATTGATGTAAAGACCATGAATAAACTGACCTATCACTGTAAAGAAGATGCTCTGCTGACCACATTGTTGTTTGCAACTTTTTAATAATGGGTATTGTTCACAAGATATTTATATTTGTTTGGCTTATGCACTTTATTTTGATTTTATCAGGCAATGCTCTGGAATGTAAAAAAACTGTGCAGGCTACTGACAGTGTCACTTTCCACAGCTATTATGTGTGACTGAGATAAGCTGATAAACCTTTTGAGCAGAAATACTTTTCACTGAAAAACTAATGCAACCTGCAATTTTCTCCTTCATAAACTCCACATGGTTCAATCCTTCTGTTCTCCCTATCTGGGGACATAAAACCTGTACTTTCTTATGTTCACCCTCATCTTCGAAATCCAGCAGCTTGAGTCCTGTTATTGTCAAATATATGTGGCAAACATAAATGGCCTTCTGGACCATATTAGTCGAATGCCACTTGGACAAAATGGCAACAGCTTGTTCACAATTCTCAGCATCACCATCATCTGGTGTAGTACAGGAGTTCTCCTTTGATATTATTTCTGATAAAATAATATCAAAGGAGAACTCCTGTATTACACCAGTGTTTGACACATCAGGACTGTCCCCAATCATTTCTTACTCCTACAGACATATGATCCACCAACTCTTCCAGAGTTTGACTCAAAATGCCACTTCTTGTACACTTTTTTCTGCTGTTTGTTTTAAATAGCACATACACAAACAAAAGTAGTTATCATTTAAATTACTACACAGCAATTTTTACAGAAACTATTTTTATTACATACACTTTAAATTTGTCTTTAGTGAATGAGATATTCTTTTTCCTGAAAAAAAAAAACATTAAAAGAAATATACCTTCCTTTTGTGATCTCCCTCCCCCATGTGCATACAAACACATTCATTTAAATCTTTTTCACAAGACTATATTTCTAAAACTAGAGGGAGGAATGGAGGAGAGAGAGAGAAAGAGAGTAAACATCTCAAAAGTTCATTAAACTACAGTGAAAAGATGGTTTCTCTACTTTGCATGTAGCCATACATAGTCACTAAAATCTGTATTCTTTATTCTACTCAACTATGTCTTCAGTTTGATCATTGCACTCAGTGTTTTAGTAATGATGTCATGCCTGTAAATGCTTGCAGCTTTCCTGAATGCTGTTGATTTAATTAACCAGTTGCTGTCACAGCATTAGTGCACTCATTATCCTTATCAGCCACGAAGTCCACATTTGTGGACACTGCTGTCATGCAGTACTTGGTTCTCAAGATTACTTCTGGCTTGTGGTACTTTCATAGAATTCATCAACTACTCCTGTGTTCCACCATGTCCTAAAAACATTTCATAAGTAAACTGGTGATTTGTGACTGTGTGTGTGTGTGTGTGTGTGTGTGTGTGTGTGTGTGTGTGTGTGTGTGTGTGTAACCTGTGATACACTACTGACACTAGTGTCCTGTCCACGGTTAGTGTTCATTCCTTACATTCAACACAGGGAGACTGTGATGGTATTCTAGGGGAACTTTGGCCACAGTACTGGAGAAATTCCCCTAGACATTCAGTAAGTGCTGATGAATCTTTTACATTTACCTGATCCACCATCGACTCCGTCAAGTGGGACCTCAGTGTAACATATCATCCAGAGGATGCCAGACTGAAACATGAATCTGAGCTCATAGTGTGGAAATAGAGCCATCGGTATTTGGATATTTCAGTACCAAAGGCAGATGTGCTACATGTTGAGCCACTGACACTGACTAAAGTTTAAAAATGTATTGGAGTGATTGACACAAATTCGTCACTTTTATTTACTTATTAATGAAAGACATTGTGCAGACATTATATACTGCATTCCTACAGCCTTATATAGACATGAAATGTCTAATACTTGTACTGGTTTTATCTAGAATAGCTTCCGGTGTACACCAAACCCTAACAATAGCTTATTGATAATTTATTTGAATCTGAGGGGGTTATGGATTGGCATAATAGTTTATCTCACAAACACAAGGTACAGGGTTTGAGTCTCGCCTTTGAAGAGAAATTGACTAAGCTTAAAATGGGCTGCAAGGATACCTACACTAGTACATAGCAATGAATCTGTGAATCATTGGGATATACATACAGAGGTATGACCTTTGACCTAGGTTCATATAGCAGCTTGAGACTGCAGAAGCCAGCTGGGAGGGAGAGAAATGATCATGCATTGCCTGATCACCTGCCCTGAGGATTGGAAAGAGCATGTGTCAAGGGTGCATCTTAGATGAGTATAGAGGCTGTGCCAGAAAAATACTGACTTACAGGGGTGGCTAGAGTTGCTGGATGGTTTACATCACATCATGAGTGAGTGACATTCTGAAGCTGCACCATTGCAAAGGTACATGTAGGGAAAGTGGCTACAGTTTAAACAGAAAATTCCATGATGGCTGTCTGGGTGATGGCCTCAAGGTGGCAAGCTTTCACCCCCTATAGAGAAAGAATGGGCATAATCTCTTACCCATGTCATAGGATGAATGGAGAAATGGCTGCAGCAGAGGACTGATGGCTGTTAGACATGAAAGCAAACAAGTTTGATTAAAATGATAATCAAAGACAAACAGCATAGCTGTCAAAGGCACTATTTTATATTATTTTATGTATTTATTTATTTAATTTGTTTATTATTATTATTATTATTATTATTATTATTATTATTATTTTATCATTATTAAAGGTTTGGGAAAGGTGACTGATACAAAAAGATATTTGGACCTTCCTAATATTTTTCTGTAATATTGTTTTTCCACAACAATTCTAAACTCTGTATTTTCATTTAATATAGGACAAAATAATGACCAGTGAGATATCATTTACAAAAACATCTTTAATAATAAAACTGTCACATCTGTTGGTATGTTATGCATCATAAACATTTGTGTATGTAATTATATAGCTTTGTTGCATATCTTAGCTATACTGTGCAGTTCTTCTTGAAGCAAATTCCATCTATTCATTCCGTCAATCACTTTTCAGAAACATTTATGAGGAACCATTATTATTTGTTAGATTACCATCTTGGTGCCTGCACTAAAAAGTTTCATCACGCGTGCCATGTTCCATCCATCTTTCTGCTGCTCTCAACCTGGGGTTCCTAAACTTGTTCCCTTTGAGCTCATCTCATAGGTTCATAGGTTGGTACTAGGCTATTGGCTCTAAGGCCTATGCAAGCCTAGCCATAACAATTCCCTGGATATTTCTTCCCACAATATTTACTTCTCTGGGCCCCTGTCTAGCAGGGCGACTGACATGATCCCCGGGGTGAATTTCCTATCTCCCATCCAATCATCAAGGTTCCTTTTGAAGAGGGGCCAATGAGGCGCTCTGCTTGACATGTATGGGCAGTCTATTCCAGAGTATGAGGAGTCTCTGGGTCAGGAACCTATCCCTCCAGCATGTTTTGTTCATTGTGATGATAAGGTTTAGATCCCTGGAGCGTGTGGCTCTGAGGGAATTTGTGTTATGCCTGCTGCGAGTAAATAGTTTCCCTTACCTTTTCTTTGCTCTAGGATATTGGAATGTATGATACCATGTGCTTTCCTCACATAAGTTATAGCTTGTTGTCACTGAACACCAATTTATACATAATGACAATAGCTTTGTTATTAAACTATGTGCAATATGAGTTTTCTAAAATTAGGTAATGTGCTGACAACCTCTGTTCCACAGTCAAGCAGCATCTAATGGTTTTAACTGGCAGACTGCCTATTTTCAGTAACAGCTTCACCAGTTGTCTATCTTTTTCCTTGTTTTTATATATTCTCTGCTACTAAATCCGAGAACTTCACAATATACAACAGGAGGGGGTACCTGCTGCCTGAAGTATAATCAAACCTTTTACTGTTGGACCTCAACAATGTATGGCCGAGTATAACATTTTTTCGTATGCTTTTTATTAGGTTTGTAGTTATTTTACAAAAGAACCTTAAAACAGTTGTCAGAACCATTACATTATATATTTTTACATATTTATACCTATAATATTGCTAACATATTCATATGATTCTCACTGCTTTATTGTTTCTTTGCACATTCCCTGAATTCACTCATTTTTATGCATGTCATTTTTTACTAATCATTACAGACTTCTGCATCTATTAATTCTAAGTATCTCAAGCATAATCTTCACCTGGCTTGCGAAAAAGTAAACGTAATTACAGTAAATTGCAATTGTGACTATAAATAGTGAAAACAAACATTAATTTTTAATGCATTAATTTTAACTGCTAATTGTAAATGACTGAAACAAAATCGGTTCCTGATCTGCCACAGCAGAATTAGTACTTGTAAACGGCAGTTGAAATAGAAGTAATAAAAAAAAATTGCATTTAATGCTCTAGCATTTTGTAAGTGTTAACATCATCTCTTCCTCACACTTCCAGGGTTTGGCTTTCAAGTCTGACCTCTCAGTGCTCTGTAGAATTTAATGATCTCTAAATCTGTGTGTGAGTTTTCTGCAAGAAATGTACTTTCTTCACAACTTCCCAAAAACATGTAAGTTAATTGATTTCCCTTATTTATCTGTATCTATAGATATATATATATATATATATATATATATATATATACAGTATTCATTCTTCTGTTTTGGCCTGCAGTATGACTTAAAAGGATTAATGGAAAGCTTACATGCCATTTAAGAAATGATAAAATTAAAATAAAAATAAATATCCCAAATATTAATTTATTAATTTGCCAATTACCTAGTTCATATAGTACTTGGTTGTGGGGAAGCTACACTTGCACTCAGTGTGTCCAGAGCATAAAAACTCGTCCTGAACAGAGTGCCATCCTATTGCAGACTATACACAAACGCACACACACACACATATACACACAAACATCCAGGGAAATTTGTCATGTAACATGAAAAATATTATGAACTCAACACTTACTAGGTGGCTAACATAAACTGTACAAAGAAGAAACTGACAGTGAAGAGCAAGCAAACAAATATCTTTATTTTCTAGTCCAAATATTTGGTCCATGTCTGTTTAACATTTGCTTGTTAAGACAAACAGATTGCAGAATTCATGATTCTCTCAATGTGCATAAAGGAAATAAGTCTGGCTGTCTGATTAACCCATGTTACCTTTACTGCACTGTTCACAGAACACTTTCTAATGAGTTATGTAGCTGCCCAGCTACAGTAACAGTGTTATCTCTATTAATGTTCAGAGCCGAATCCAGCACAAGGCAACCTAGGAAGCTGCCTAGGGCCTGGTGCTGGCTGGGGGGGGGGGGGCTGACAGAAAAAAAAAAGTATGAAACGTCAATTATCATTCCCACTCAGATACATTCTTTGCAACAGCTCTCAACTACTGACTGTTCTACTGCTCTGTGTGTGACACTTCAATGAGCTAGTGAGACTTCCAGTGTGAAAGGTAAAGTGGTGACTTTTCATGTATAGTTTTTTTAGTCTTTTTTGCCATGTTAGCAAATCATAATGTTGTGTGTGTGTGTGTGTGTGTGTGTGTGTGTGTGTGTGTGTGTGTGTGTATACCTTCTTGCTTGGATTACCAGATTGTTACTTGAATTACAAACTGCTTTACAGAGTTTACAAGTGCTCCAGATCACTTTTTAGATGATTTACAGAGCTCCAAAGTGCTGACTTTACATCTGGCAAATCTAGGATTAGAGTAGGTCATTGTTTTTCTTATACAGACAATATATACAATGTCTCTAGTGTAGTCAAATGAGCACTGCGTGATTGGCTTTCTTAAAATCACACAGTAGGCAAATGAAAATAGAAATAATCAAACCTTGTACATAGCACAGCTCCTTAAGAGATTAGAGTCTTTTATTTTCTGCACTAACTGCCACTCTGATAAATCATTAAATGATTACAATCAGTCAATAATGCCAGTCATTTGTTTTTCATAGTTCTTCAAAGTGGTTGTCGATGTAACACCTGTTATTCTGCTAACTTTTCTAATAAATTAGAGTTGTCTGTCTAGCACTTATGACTCAAAACTGTTAATGACCTGCTTCTTATAGTCAAGGGTACAGGATTTGAATCCTTCCTCCTCCATTTGCCTACTGAGTGGCTTTGAGAAAGTCAGTCAAGCAATGCTCATGGGGCTATATCTGAAAAAGGATATGTTGTCCAGTGGGTTTACCTGGTTAAAAAATGAAAAATAAAATTTTCCCCCCTATCACTTTTGGATTTGTCCAGAATTCTTGAGCAAATAAATTGAGGGGTATTGTGGTCTATCCCTTGTAAAATATGTGGCCTTCTGGCAAATTGATGTAGATTGCAGTCATGAAATAATGACACGCTTGTGAGTTAATACTGTATATCCTTCAGAAAATGCTTGCTAATGCAAATCGTGTTATTCTAGCAACTTTTTAAGTATATAACAGAAATATTTTCAATATGTTCCTCATTTTTGAATCTTTGTCTCATTCTTGAGCTAATAAGTTAAGACAGTAGAGGGGAGTTGCAGTGAGTTCAATTGCATTGTTCTGACAGCAGTGAGCTGGGATATATTTCTGGCCCATTATTTATAAATGTATTCATTCACTTGATCTTAAACCAATATAATGACTGTACTTGATGTTTCTTGTGTATAACTGAATGAAATGTCCCACAAGTAAATCCAAAAATAACCATTTAAAAGTGCCTTTCCAAGAGTATGCTTGCACACGTGTATTTGTGTGTGTGTGTGGTTATGTGTGTGTGTGTGTGTGTGTGTGTGTGTGTGTGTGTGTGTGTGTGTGTGTGTGTGTGCATGTGTGCACAGTTCTCAATTGTCCTTGATTTTTTTTCCTCATATCTGTAGTCTGTTATTTGGAAAATTAGTGGCTTTCTGATCAAGTGTTATGGACTGTAGTGAGTAAATAATGGCAAACATAGGTGTTTCAGACTACATACCCTTCAGCAAATGCTTGCTAACACAACCTTCTTTTAGTAGCAACTTTTTCTAGTATTTAAGATGAATATTTAAAATCTCTTCCTGATTCTGGGTCTCTTATTGTTGAGCTAAGAGGTTAGGAAGGCATTGGGAGTGCAGTGAGTTGCACTGTATGGGTCTCAAAACAGCAACCCGGAATACATGTCTAGAGTTTTATTTATGCATTTATTCATTTGATTAAAAGTAAATATACTCAGTTATACAAGGGGCTGTAATTTATGGTCAAGTCTGTGTGTGTATACACATGCATGCTTGGGCATGTGTGTGTATGTGTGTACACGTGGGCATTTGTGTGTGTATGTGTATGTGTTTGTATGCGTGTAAGTAATACTTGTTTCCTGTATCCCACAATAGTTATGGTGAGAATGAAGGAATTGATTGCAGTAAAAACTAAAAATGAGCATAATCATTTGTTACTTGGGTATATTCTTTAATTTCCATGTTTTGTTAACTGGTGACACTGTGTTCATTTATTATTTGTGTTTAAATAAACTGGACATCATGAACTGTACAAGTTTAATGTTTATATTTTAACTATAAATACATTTTTAATTTAGCTTTTGCTTTAAATGCACGTTGGTGTGAAATATGCTTTGTTGAGCAAAATCAGACTAAATGGTACTTTAATGCAGATGTTTATGGTTATGAACCATTAATTATTGGCTGCTGTTGTGCAGTGTTTGATTCCTTCAGCATTTGTTTGTCTACTGTGTGATGCTGGCCAAGTCACTTCACCAGCCAGTACTCCTAGGCTGCCCCTGAAAAGTGAGACTTGCATCCAGTGGGATGTTCCAAACTGTCAGTAAATAAATTACACATTTGGCTTATGAATTCCTGTATCGGTTACATAATTTCCTATGTTTGGCAGTACAGTGGATATAAAATGTTTACACAACCCTGTTAAAATGCCATTATTTTTTTATATAAAAAATGAGACCACAATAATTAATTTCAAAACTTTTCCCACCTTTAATGTGACCTATAACATTTACAATTCAATTGAAAAACAAATAAAAAACTGAAAATAAGCTAGTTGCACATCCTTAAACTAATACTTTTTGAAGTACAGCTTTTAGTCTTCTTGGGTAGGAGTCTATCAGCATGGCACATTTTGACTTGACAGTATTTGTCCACTCTTCTTGCAAAAGCACTCCAAATCTGTCAGATTGCGAGGGCATCTCTTGTGCACAACCCTCTTCAGGACAACCCACAGATTTTCTTTTGGATTTAGGTCTGGGCTCTAGCTAGGCCACTCCAAAATTTTAATTTTCTTCTGGCAAAGCCATTCTTTTGTGGATTTGGATGTATGCTTGGGGTCATTGTCGAGTTGAAAGGTGAAATTCCTCTTCATGTTCAGATTTCTAGCAGACACCTGAAGGTTTTGGGCCAGAAGTTACTGGTATTTGGAACTGTTCATAATTCCCTCCACCTTGACTAAAGCCTCAGTTCCAGCTGAAGAAAAGCAACCCCAAAGCATGATACTGCCACCACCATGCTTCACCATGGGGATGGTGTTCTTTGGGTGATATGAAGTGTTGTTTTTGTGCCAAACGTACCTTTTGGAATTGTGTCCAAAAAGTTCAACCTTGGGCTCATCAGACCATAACATATTTTCCCACATGATTTTGGTGGACTTGATGTATTGTTTTGGAAATTATAGCTGGGCCTGGATGTTTTTCTGTTTAAGAAAAGTCTTCTGTCTTGCAACCCTACTCCATAGCCCAGACATATGGACAATACGGGAGATTGTTCTCACATGTGGTACACAACCAGTACTTACTAGAAATTCCTGAAGCTCCTTCAGTGTTGCTGTAGGTCTCTTGTCAGCCTCCCTGACCAGTTTTTGTCTTGTCTTTTCATCAGTTTTGGAGGGACATCCAGTTCTTTGCAACATCACTGTTGTCCCATATTTTCTCCACTTTTTGATGACTGTGTTCCATGCTATATCCAGTGCTGTGGAAATTTGTTTGTACCCTTCTCCTGACTGATACCTTTCAACCAATGAGATCCCTTTAATGCTTTGTAAGCTGTCTGTGAACCATGGCTTTTGCTGTAGAAGGCAACTGAGTAAATAGGTTCATAGGTTCATAGGTTGGTACCAGGCTATCAGCCCTAGGGCCTATACAAGCCTAGCCATAACAATTCCCTGGCTATTTCTTCCTGCACTATTTACTTCCCTGGACCCCTGTCTAGCAGGGCGACTGTCATGAATATCAGGGAAATTCTACTAGGACAGCTGAACTTTATTTGGAGTTAATCAGAGTCTCTTTAATTGATGGTAGGTGTGTACCCAAGAAGACTGAATGCTGTAATTAAATCAAGGTGCTTCAACAAAGTATTAGTTTAAGGGTGTGCACACTTATGCAGCCAGCGTATTTTATGTTTTTTAATTTTTATATTTTCCCCTAACAGATGTGTTTGTTTTTCAATTGAATTGTACAGGTTATAGGTCACATTAAAGGTGGGAAAAGTTTTGAAATGATTTATTGTGGTCTCATTTTTGTATCACAAAACTCTGGCATTTTAACAGGGGTGTATAAACTTTTTATATCCACTGTATATACTAGGCTAATAACCACTCGAGCTTTTATAAGCATAGCCAAGTATCCCAGTTGTATCCTGTTAAGTGTATGTGACTTAGAGGTTAATTTAAGGGGTATATGTAAGCTAAGGTCATATTTACAGGCTACCTCTGTCCATTAGGGACATAGGTGTTAGACCCGGGGTGTATTTCCAAGTTCCCATGCACATGTCCAGGATTCTCTTGTATAGGGTTAGGGAAGAGCTGTACCTCACATAGATGGGAAGTCTGTTCCAGAGAAGGGGAAGTCTCTGAGACACATACTTGTCCGTCCAACATGTCCTATTTATGTTGCAAAGAAACTTTAAATCCCTAGATGGAGTAATTCTGATGGTATTCATTTTGTGGATATGCAAAAGATCTATCAGAGTGTCATCCGTGGATGCCATATATGTCAGTGTGTAGAAAACAAGAGTATAGAGATAGGACTTTGAGGTGATCTTCATAGGATCTGTAGTTTATGCCCTGTATTTTTCTTGTGAGGAACCTTATGGATGTTCCAGTTGTTGCACATGCCTGGTCAAGTTATACCAAAGTAGGCATTGTACTCAATGATGGTCTTGATGAGGGCCAAATACAATGAAACAATGACTTTCTTGGATCTAGGTGCCATACCTTTGCTTAAAAGTTGAGCACCATAGAATTATTTCCTTACTACCTTAGACACATGCTGGGCAAAAGCCAGTGTTATATGCATACCAAATCTCTGGCTACTCATTCTACTCTTAGAGTGAGCTATTGATGAGGTAATTTTGTAGAGTGGCTGACTTCTCAAAGGGTACTATAATACATGTCTTAGCACTGAGGTTTAAGCTGTGGCTTTGATACCAGTCATTTGTCTGGGTTAGCCCTACCTGTAGGATGTAAGTGTCTTGGGGGGATTCATTGCTTGCTTCTAGTTTGCAATCAACTGCAAATGTGGTTAGCCAGAGGCACTTGAAATTGTCCTTGACTTCTGAGAAATACATATCAAAAAGGAGAAGACCCAGCATAGATCCATGATGGACTCCACTAGTGACCAACCTGTTTGTGGAGGTGGTCCCCCTATCCTAACCTCCTGGCTCCTATCTGAGAGCCATCTGGCTATTTAGTGTGTAACATATGGGTTTCTATCTATATATGTTAGTTTGTTTACAATGCCTGAGTTAGGTATTGTATCAAATGCCTTCACCAGGTCAAGGTAGGCTGTATGCACCATGTTGCTCTACACCCTTGCCTTGATGATCTTCTCAAAGATGTCCACCAGGTTGAGTAGTCATAATCTGCCCTTGGTGAAACCAGACTGGATTGGATCCAGTATTTGAAGGTTTTCAATGCCCTTATTAATAATAATTTCCATGAAAATTCTTTCCATGGCTTTGCATAAAAGACTAGAAAGACTTTGAGTCTGTAGATCCCATGGTCCCTTGATGGCCCATCCTTATGCAGAGGGGTAACTATTGCAGTTCTCCATTCACATGGCACAATGCTTGTCTGGAGGCTATGGTTAAACAGTGACTCCAGTGGTCCTAATAGGTCATGTTTCAGGCTATTTAGAAGGCAACCTAGGATGTTATCGGGGCCCATCTATACAGTATTTTTGGCGTTAGAGAACACATCCAAGACCTTTCCCTAGTGATGGTTGGGGGGATTGATGTTATTTCCTGGGGGAGTTAGCTGTAGGTGAGGGGTAAAACTGGAGCTGAGTTTGTCAGCCAGCAGGTTTGCTAAATCATCCAGCTCTATGCAGGTGGGCCCATTTACAACTGTTCTGCACACTACTGTATGCTACTTTGAGGTTTTCAACACAGCCTTGTGGTTGCCTTTTGCCTGGGAGGCTATCTTTTCCTCAAATTTGGCTTTAGTAGCCTTAATTTGCCCTCTTACTTATCTGTTTCAGTTGATGTGAATGTTTTTATCATGCTGGGCATAGCATCTCCCAATTTTGGCTATGACTTTTTCCTTTTATTGTACAACCTATTTATGTTTGGATTCCACCAGGGAGGTTTGATTTTTGAGTTAGTTCTGGTCTTATTTCTGATAGGTACAACTGTCTCTGATTTATTGGTGTGATTGTATAGGGTTTCAGTGAACAGTTATGCATAGTCAGCTGTCTTCTCAATGTTTGGGGAGGCTTGACATTTTGGTAGGTTATCATTTAGTTGTAGGAAGTTTGCCATAGAATAGTTCCTAAATGTTACATGGTTAGCTGGGGTCACAGAACTTAATTGTATTATAAAGGAAACAACTTTATAGAATGACCCCTAGTCGGCAAATGGACTCACAAGTCCAAGTTATTTGTATGTGTAATGTCCAGGAATCTCTGGGCCTGTAAGTCTGGGTTCATTTAGTGGGTTAGTAGAAGTCGTCCATTAATATGGTATTGGGTTGAATGGTGAGAACTTCCAGTAAGTCCAAGAAAGAGTTATGTGTTATTTGGGTCATAAGAGGGTGACCTGCACATTGCAAGGATATTATATGGGACTTTGCCTGTGGAAATCTGGGCAGCTGCTAAACTAGTACTTTACTGTATTATTTTGACTGTGAATCTTTTGTGTTGTAATAGTTTAGAGGTAAGTGCGGGCTATTTTAAGCCTAGCCAGTTTCTGTTTTTGTGCTCGAAATAACTTATCCCATTTGGTTATAGATTAGCTTTACCCATCCCACTGTCAATAATTATATATTAACCCTAATAAGAATAACTGGGATCATACCATAAATAATCTGAGGAGATGCATGCATGAGATAAAGCATTTACAAGCTGCCTACAGGGAAGTACTGGGATAATTTTTCTGTTTCATATCCATAAATCTAAGTTGTGCATGAATATGGACAGGAATGAACTTTGTTTTATGTGGATTGAGAATCTGTTCCAAACCATTCTGTTGATGTTTCAGCAGAGGTTGAGATCTCTAGACCAAGTATTTCTGATTCCATTTGACTTGCTGATGTGCAGTAAATCCATCAGTAATAGGTTGTAGGATGCATTGTATGCCAAACACAGGTCACCTGTTAGCAGTCTGTAGGATACAGAGTATATTGACAGGGCTTTAAGTTGGTTCATTTAGAACATGTTGTTTAGGCCTTGTATCTATGGGCATTCCAGTTGTTGCATGTGTCTGGATAGATACATGCCAAAGGGGTCGTTATAGTCAGTGACTGGCCTAACGATGGCTAAGTAAAGGGGGACAATGATATCCCTAGATCCAGACACAATCCCTTTTCTATAAGCTGTGCAATGTAAAAGGACTTTATTACAACAATGGATACATGTTGGTCAAAAGTTAAGTCTCTGTCCAAATAATTTCCCCAAATCCTGAACAACTGGGTCAACTCTTAGGATTGTATTACCAATTCGGCTGTTTCTTGTGGTATATGACTTCCCAAAGGATACAATAATGCACTTTTTGGCATTTAGTTTTGATCTATGATTTTGGCACCAGTTATTTATTTGAGACAAACCTTCCTGCAGGATGTCTAAGTTATTTGGAGGTTCATTGACTGCTTCTAGCTTGTAGTCATCTAAAATATTAGTCAGCCAGAGCCCTTTGGTATTGGCGTTTACTTCAGAAAACAAGATGTCAAGACAGGAGAGGTCCCAGCACAGAACCCTGACTCCACTAGTGATTGCATTTTTTGTCGAGGTAACTTCCCCTACTTTGATTATCTGCATCCTATCTGTGAGCCAGTTGGTTAATCCCGGAGGAGACACAGAGGTTTATTCCTAATTTATTTAGCTTTTCTACTAAGCCTAAGTGGGAATTGTGTCAAAAACTTTGGCCAGGTTGAGGTGTGTGGTTTGTATCACTCTGCCTTCATCCATTGCTTTGGTGACCTTTTCAAAACAATCCACCAGACTGAGTAAGCATGACCTTCCCTTGATGAATCCAGACTGAGACAGACCCAGTGTTTGGAGGTTCCTTATGTCCTGATTGACTAATTCCATGATAAGTCTTTCCATGGCTTTGCATATGAGGTAAGTCAGACTTAAGGGTATGTAATTGCCTGGGCCTGTGGAAAGTCCTTCCTTATGCAGGGAAATGACTGTAGCTTTTTTCTGTTCATTTGATACAAAACCTTTATGGAGGTTGAGATTGAACAGTGTTGTTAGGGGTTTGGTTAAATCATGATTCATGCTATTTAAGATGCATCCAGGGATATTGTCAGGGGTCATCTATGCAGTATGTTTAGCTTATGGTAGCACTTTTAGGCCTTAGTCTAGGGTAGAGAAGTGTAAAGTTAGAGAAAAATTTATTTGCCAGTAGATTCACTATATCTTCAGCCTCAGTATAGCTAACATCATTCACAAACAGGTCTGCACATTGCTGTGCTGTGCTTTTAAGGTTATGAATGTAACTGACAATCTGATCGTCCTTGGCTTGGGTAGCTATTTTAGCCTCAAACTTGGCTTTGGTGGATTTTATTAAGATCTTAAGTTGTTTGTTTATTTCAATGCAAGGGCTCTAACATTCTGGGAATTACTCTATGTATTTTTGGTCAAAATTATTTTTCTTTTATTATAAAAGTTTGTTAGTATTATAGTTTCAGCATGTGGATTTGTTTCTGGTATGTGCCCTACACTTGTTCCGATGGAGTATAACTGCATTTGTGCAGTTGTTCATATCCTGGTATAGTGGCAGCAGTGTACATTTCTATGTATTCAGTGGAGTTAACTGGGTTTGTGGGGATTTGAAGCTTGCCAATGTATCACTTAGGAGTAGGTAGCTTGTCTTAAAGAAATGTCTAAAGGTGCATTGGGTGGAAGGGATCTCTGGTTTCACTTTTATTTCAAATGCAGCTGCCTTATAGTCAGACCTAACAAGTGATGAAGATATGCAAGGTTTAGTGCAAGATGCTCCCATATTAGTAAGGACAAGCTCTGAGATGTTATTCCTTGCAGTGGGCGCTCTGACTAATAGTTCCAGGGCCTTTGTATTTACAAAATCCAGGAATCTCTGTGTTTGTGCACTAGTAGTGGTGTAGGTTTCCCAGTCTATAGTTGGATAGTTTAGCTCACCTAGGAGAATGGTCATCATCAGCCCCCCTTTTTCCCATTTTTTTACATGAGGTTGGGGTATCGTGTTAACTGTCGCCAACTCTCTCGATTCAGTGCAACACTCCTGCCTTCACACAATCCATCCGCCTCTGTGCTGGACATCCTCGCTTCCTCTTACCTTCTTCCTGTCTGTCCCAAGTCTTCCTCACCAGATTGTCTTCTGCTTTTCTACACATGTGCCCAAACCACCATAATCTGTTCTGTTTGATCTTTCCTGCAATTGGAGCTACTTTGGCTTCTGCTCTTATGTCCTCATTTCTTCATCTGTCCCACAGTGTACATCCTATCCACTTCATTTCCATCACCTCTAGTTTCTTCAACTGTTCTGCCTTTACTACCCAGGCTTCTGTACCATACAGTAGAACTACTCGCACCACTGTCTTGTATACCTTTCTTTTCAGCTTCTTTGGCATTCTTCTGTCATAGACTACACCTGATACTGTATGCCAGTTGGCTGCAACCCCTCTGATTTTAGCTTTGACCTCTTCATTCAGACTACCCATCTCCTCAACTGCTCCTCCCAGATACTTGAAGCTGTCTACCTGTTCCAGTATCTTCCATTCTATTTCTGTTCTCAGCTTCTTCTGATTTCTCCAGTTTGCTGCCATTACCACTGTCTTATCGGTGCTTAGTTTCATCCCATGTGCCTTCAGATTTGCATTCCATTCTCCTATCCTTTGCTGGAGTTCTTGCTCAGAGTCTGCCTGTACTGCCACATCATCTGCATACAGCAGCTTTGCTGATCTGTCCTCTCCAACCTGTTTGCTAATGTAGTCCATCACCAGTATGGACAGCGGTGGGCTCAGAGCTGAACCCTGATGTACACCCATGCCCACTGGGAACGCCTCTGTGAGGCCAAACACTGTCTGTACTTGTGTCATTGGGTTCTTGTACATAGCCTGCACTAGTACTACCAATGTTTCTGGGACTTCAAACCCATGTAATACTTCCCAGATCAGCTTTCTTGGGACCTTTTCATATGCTTTATCTAAGTCTAGGAATGCTTAGTTGGACTCTCTCCTCATATGTAGCTTCTTCTCAAGTATCTGTCTAAATGCAAACATCAGGTCATTTGTGCTGCATCCTGATCTTTATCTGGTCTGCTCATCTCCCATCTTGCATTCTACTACTCTGCGTATCCATTTATCAATCACCCTCTCCAGAACTTTCATGCAATGTGATAGGAGTTTGATGCCTCTGCACTGCCCACAGTTGTGGATGTCCCCTTTGTTCTTGTATACAGGCATGAGTATGCTTATTCTCCAGTCATCTGGGATATGCCTTTCTCTCCACACTGCTATTAGTACCCTCAGGAGCCATTTCTCCCCTATCTTACTCAGCATCTTTATCATATCTGCTATGACCTCATCTGAGCCTGCTGCTTTCCCTGACTTCATCTTATTTAGTGCTGTTCTTATTTCTTCTATGGTGGGCTCCTCCTCTTCTCACATTGAAGGCTGTTTCTGGGGCAGTACAGCTTCTATGGAGTTTTCTTCATTTAGAAGTTGCTGGAAATACTCCTTTCATTTGCCTTTGATGTCGTCTGGGCTGGTGAGCAGGTTGTTGATACCATCCCTTATGAAGTGTATCAGACTATCTTCTTTATCTTTCTGTCTTTGTCTTGCAACCTGATATAGTTTCTTTGTGCCCCTTACTGAGTCACTTTCAAGAAGCTGGTACAGTGCCTCTGATGCCCTATCCTTTGCTATTGCAACTTCTTTCTTAGCTTCTTTGTTAGCCAACCAGTAGTCCTTCCTAGCCTGGTGAGTCTTTTCTGTCTCCCACTTCTTCCTGCACTCCTTTTTTCTTTTGCTGACTTTGTGGACTTCTGCATTCCACCACCAGCTTTCCTTATGTACCTTATTTCCATACCTGGCTCAGCCACATATCTTTTCTGTAGTCCTAACACATGCTGTTTTTAGGTGTTACCATTCTTCTGCAACTCCACCCATTTCTTCCTCTTCATGGGGTGCTAGAGCCCCTGAGTAATTCCTTGAACTATTGTAGTTTCTCTCCAGTCAACTTCCAGGTCTTCAGCCTGGTCTCTGTTGACCTTAGAGCCTTCTCTGACCACTGCTTGCAGCTGATTGTAGCAACTAGTGGTTTATGCTGTGGGTCGACTATTTCATTGGGGATGACTTTGCAATTATAGATTCTGCCGCAATGCCTTTTTCTTACTAGGAAGAAGTCTACCTGAGATGCATGTTGACTACTCATGTATGTGATCTTGTGACTGTCTCTTTCTGAACCATGTGTTGGCTACTATCAAGCCATTTGCCAGACAGAAGTCTAGAATGGCTTCTCCTTCTTTATTCCTGTTGCCCCACCCATGTGGACCCAGGCAGTCCTCATATCCTTTTTATGTCTGTTTCGATGTGTGCATTCAAGTCACCCATTATCAACACTAATTCATGTTGTCCTGCTTTATCTAGTAAGTCCTGCAACTGCTGTCTGAATGCACTCTTTTCCTGACTGTCACAACCCTGCTGTGGGGTATAGGCTGAGATTATGAATACTGCACTATCATTACACTGGAGTCTGACTGCCATGAGTCTGTCATTAATTCTGATGATATCCCTTACTCCTGGATACATAGGATATCCAGCCTCCTCCGTATCATCATGTCATCCACTTCCAAGCTGCGTCCTGTCAGTGAACCTACATTAAGCGTAGCAATTCTCAGTTTGTGTTTAGCAGGTTGGTTGGTTTTACATCCAGCTTTTGCTCAACAGAGCTATCCCATTTAACCCAGGCTGGGCAATTAGACACCGGCCAGCCAGTAGCTTATTGACCCAGGGCTACTGGGTTTTATGGCAGGCACACACTGGCCAATAGGAGCACATATACCCCTCCCACCAGCATAGGTCCCTGGCATGGGTCAGAATACGCCAGGTCCTCAACCCACTTATCACCAGTAACTACCCATGCCGATTTCTGGCAACATTAGTCAACATGGCCTAATCACCTAGAGCCATATTTTACACCGTCATGTAGCTAGCCCTGCCACGGCACGCAGTCTGTGATCTGTGTTCTCCTATCTTGAAAATACTGTGCACCACAGCAGATGCCCAAAGCAGTTGGTCTGTACAACTCTTCCCCCTATAAGGCAGCATGTACAGTCTGTGCTGCTGCTCACAGCTCCATTCATTGGAGAGTTTGAGATGGAAACACTCAGCATGTTTTTTGGACATGGGAGAAACCCCACGGAGACACAGGGAGAACATGCAAACTCCAAACAAGCATTGGTCGGAGGTCAGGATTGAACCTTATACCCTGTGCATGGGAGGCGAAGACCTTAACCACTAAGCCATCTTGAGAATGGTATTGGGTTTAATACTGAGTGATTCTAGTTCCAGTAGATAGGCATTGAGGCTTTCTTTTGTCAAAGAGAGAGAGTTTAGTCTGCTAATATATGGTATGGGACCTTTCTGATGGTTATTTGGACATGAAGAAGCTCTAGTGTATCATGTTTCTTTTTCAACTTTGATGTGAGTCTGTTGTGGATGTAGACTGAGACACCTCTGCCTTTTTTCCCTTCCTGCACTGTAACTAGTCTAAATGTGTGGAATTATAGCCCTGCACAGCTGGAGTGCGTAATGCTGTTTTAAACCATGTTGCAGTCATTACACATATGGCAATGTCCTCCAGGCTGAGAAGTGCTTGTAGGGAGCAGAGTTTCTTATTTAGGCTCCTAGCATTAATAAGTAACACCTCCATATTTCCCTTTCTTATTTTGTTATGTTGGTAGGTTTATCAGGTTGATCTTGCCTAAAAAAGCCACTGTGGGGTTGACAATGTCTTCAGTAATTGAAACCCTGGAAGGGACAGATGCAGGCCATCCCTGGTGAAGCAGCATGGTCTGTTGATCATATCCTTCCAGGCTGTCAACTATTGGACCTCCTCTAAATGACACCAAAAACTGGCCAATTATTGAAGTCACTTATTTTTTGCTCATATTGCGGCATCATCCTTAAGAAGGTAGAATGCTGCTTAATGCTAGGATCATGTCTGCCTTGGACACACAGTCTGAGTGCTCCATCTTGTCTCTCATCATATAATCCAGGGAGGTACACCTCAGATCACTGATACAGGCACAAACTATGACAGAGTCATACTAGTTTTTGTTGTTCAAGGACTTGAGTGCATGCGTGATCTGATGGATTCTGTCACTAGACAAGCAAATAACCATAACCGTTTCCTTGCTCAGCCTGTAAGAGGCATATCTTTATTTCTTAAAACTGATTGATCTATAACAAGAATGTCTAGTTGGGTTGATACCTGCTTTACAGACTCAACATCTGTGACTTTGGGACTCCTTGTGCTATGTGAAGAAGTAGGCATCATGCTTTGTCACAGTGTTGTGTTTTGGAGGCCTTTGAGGTTTAGGAAAGTTAATCTTTAGAACCTCAGGTTATGATGGATTATATGTATTATGATGCCCTAGGAGAGGCGTGATGTGTGGTGTAATGCTGACGATTTTGGTGTCTGAGTTTACTGTGTGTGAGATTTTTTTCCAGCAGGGATATTATATATGTACTGTACATCTCTCACACACTGTGTTATGCTGTTTGAGGAATAGACAATAGACAGACAGCATGAGACAATTCTTACATTAATGCAAGATACCCATGTTAATCAAGCTGGCTAGATAAGTTATGGGGAAGTGCTTGTCCATGATACTGACAGGAATGACTCTGGGGACATGGGTAACTATAACTGCTTGGAATTCGGTTTTAGAATAATGTTTGGGTGGACTGAGTATTTAAATTTCAACTCAAAATAATTAACCTGAAAATCTTCTGCCTGCAGCAAGAGCCAGTAAACAAATTATAATAAAAACTCAGTAACTTGACACTGAAGTCAATGCAGATAGTATCAGTACACTCAATATTAAACAATTTTATCAAAGGTCTTTTAGCCTGGGAGTAGTTTAAGGGAGAGACGTTACAAAATGATACTTATATCATTGTTGTCAACAGACAGTAAACGGGGAGAGGGAGGGAATGATGATGTGAAATTATCGTAAGGGGTAGGCAACAACAGATACACTGGGTTTAAGAACACAACTAAAACAAGGTGTCTGGGAGAGAAAAACAGTTACACCCTTAGCTGTGAGATGAACTGCTTAATGCATAGACAAGTCCTGAACTAGCCTGACATACTCTCAATACGTAAGAATGAAACTAGGTGTAATAACAACAGTTAGACCACTTAAACAACAAAAATGCAGTGAAACTATGTACTGAAATTACAAATATAGGCTTACAAACCTTAGCAAAAGCAGATACAGATGGTTAAATGAATTTTAACATCAGATCAAGAAATAAAAACACTTGCGTGTCTTTCCATTTGTAATGGAACTATTGCAGTGCTAATAATAATAATAATCATCATCATAGTAATGTAATGAACTACCAGATGCATTTTTAATACATGTGAGCTTCAAGGGAAGAGAAGTTTATTGTTGCTTATGTTAAGTCTGTTTGTAGTGTGAGACTGTTGTTTTGTTTGGCAAATGTCTGTCTTTACTGTATAATTTGAAGTTTTAAATGAAATCCAAATCTCTGTGATCATTGTAAAAGTAAAAAAAAGAAAATATTATATTTTTTAATTTTATTTTTATTTTGCTTTTGTTTACTGTGTTTGCCTGACTAGGGTTTAGTTAAAAAAAAACTTTTTAGTGGAGGCCCCAGAAAAGTTCCAACAGATTTCAAACATATTTAAACACTTAGTAATATACATAAACAGACATTAAGTAATCTGCATTTAAAATTACATGTTCACTTGCTAACTAGATTACATTTGTATGAAATAAAAGCAACTATTTATTATAGTATTAGTAGACGCTGAACATTGAGCATTTGAAGAGGTGTATTAATGGATTTGTCAGAGTACATCATGTGATTAATGCTTAGAACGTCAAAGAAATGGAAGTGAGAGAAGGACCTAGGCAGGGCAGAAAATGTTAATATTGTAGTTAAGAGATGGGCTATAAAGCAGGTTCATCGATAATTATACATATGGCTATCATAAGATTTATGTAAGAAGTATGGGGATGAGGGTAAGCAGGGTCAGAAAACTATTTATATGGCTGGCACATGCTTGTAAAACTAGCCATGTATTGGTGAAGATTTGTTGTGGGCCTAGGATTCTGAATGAAGAGAAATGATTTGATGATATGGCAAGCTGAAGGTAACAATGGCATTTATCCTGGAGATATACAGGAGTGGATCCATTGAGTTGATAGGTGAAGTTTTACCTGTGTTTTAAATGAGTTTGCATTCAGAGTGGATTTCAGTGGTAGTGGGATGTGGTTTGATGGTTTAATTACACTATTTGAATATAGAGAGTCACCTGCAGTATTAGATGATTTAGTTACAGTGATTAGTGAGTTTTATTAAAGTGCAATATTCTGTTGTTGTAGTGGTATTGTATTAAGTTGTTGAGGGCCGGGCAATTTTCTAGCTTATAGAGAAGTATTGTACATTGTAGTTAGCTGAGAAAGAACAAGGTGATTTGGTAGTTCAACTAGATAAGTTCTCAAAGGTCTAGGCTATGGGAGATTTGGCTATTTTGTTATAGCATTGCTGAGATGTGGACAGTTGTGTGACCTGAAGTTTAGTGAAGATTGGGGCAGCATAAAGGAGAGATGCAATAAGAAAGTAGCAGCTATACGTCTTTTGGCTATGTCAAGTCAGTTTTATACTCTGTATTATGTACTTTGAAAGGTTTAAGCAGTGTTTAATGGTAGTTGGGGAGAGACAGCCAAGTAAAATATTGTTATGGCTACAAGGGGGTGAGGCAGTCATTTACCCTCCCTAGGGCCTCGTTTGACCATGATTCGGTTCTGTTAATGGTGTTTAAGATGTATGTATTGTAGTTGGTAAAACATTTTAGTTTAAATGCAGTTTATTTACTCTGAAATGTAACATCAAACATGCTTCCATCATAAATAGAAAATAAGCACAGTTTTGTATAACACACTACTAGTTAACTTCAAGTTAAACTCTGTGTTTTTAGTGCAATTTTATAATTTCTCAATGGAAAAGAATGATCCTGTGAAGTTCACAGACTTGATATTTCAACTCAAGCCAATTTGCCTTGCATTTCTGATACATATCTGTGTAAACATTTCTGATACTCCTGGTGTAAATCAACAGGCCTGCCAGCAGCTCTTCTGGTACTGCCACAGCTTCATCTTATCAGGGTCCACCAAGAGTATCCATTCTTGGCCTTGAAATCCCACACCATGAGAGGCAAATGTCTTTGATTAGAAGTGTTAGTTTTATTAACAACTTTTCATGTGATTCACATTCGACTGAGATGTCACAGGATTTTGCTACCACAATGTACTCTTAATGTTCTGACTATACACACCACTATCAAGTTGTTACCATAATGCATAGTGTATGTACAGCACATTTACATGTTAAAATAGACATTATGTCACAGAGACCCCTCCCCCCAATACAGAACCTCTGTTTTTTGTCTGAATGGGATGAACTATGTCACCTAGATGTGCTATCTGAATTTCTTGTGATTGTTGCTAGGCCACTATCTAATGGTAAATTGAAGAAGCTGTGGTGACAAAGCCCTCCTACACAATTTGGTATTTACATCTTGTTGGTTGTACAACCACTGCAGAGTAAATGGTCAGTTACCAAAGTGAAGGTACTTCTCCATAATTAATGCTGTAAAGATATTACTGCCCACTTAAGATGGAGTCTTTCTCATTTTGTGGCAGAGTATTTTGACTCAGCTTTACTTAGCTGCCTGCGTAGGCATTAGGATAAGTGCTCTTCTCCCCCTACTTCCTGATACCTTGGTGTACACCAAAAAGATTTGGAAAAGTCATGAACAGCCAAGACTGGTTCTGAACATAAGATAGATTTCAGTTGATTAAAAGCCTCCTCTGCTTCTGTGTTTCATCTTTTCTGGATAAACACCTTATTTTTTATAAGGTCTTTTAGAGGACAGACTGTGATAACAAAGTTGTATGCAAATGTTCTATAGTAGTCTGTTAGTCGTAAGGAGGTGTTCACCTCCTGTTTGGTGCCAAGTACAGGTCAGTTTTAAATAGCATCTGTTTTTTTTTTCTCTTCCTGGTCTAATTATCCCTTTCTCAATCACATACCCTAAGTATGTGACACTTATTGTGGCAGCATTGACTGTCTTATGTTTACAGAGACTTTTTACTTCTACCAGTTGATAGTACAACCTGTGAGAAATGTAAATATTTAAATTCATCAGTCTACTTTCAGTAAGCATCATGCCTCCACATCACTGCATCAGTCTGAGCACACCACTATGCACATAAGTCATGCTGTCAATGTAAAGAAATAAAATTGCCATAATGTCTTAGAACACAGTCTAAATGACCCCAGCCTCCATCACATGATGCAACACTTATTCCTTTGCCACTCATACATCCTGCAAATCCACACAGATCACCTAAGAATAAAAATAAAAGCAAGCCTAAGACAATAAGGACCACTTAGTCAACTTCCAAAAGGGAAATGTTTTAGTCATAAGTGACTCTATAGTTAGGAACACAGATTCCACACTGAACAGACTAGATAAAAATGAGGAAACTTTAAGCTGTTTGTCCAGTGCCATGATCCATAATATCACAAAGACTCTAAGATCCTTTAAACCAGACAGATATGTCTATGATTTAGTGATGCCCAAGTAGGTTAGAGTGACATGAGGCACAGTACCCAGAGATACATGGAGAAAGGCATGATGGAACTTATTATGCAAGTGTTAGAGGCAGGAAAGACACTGGTCCTGATTAGCAGCGTGTCTTCATCAAGAATGGTGCCTAGGTGCCAAGACAAGATAATTGGATTTTACAAGTGGCTAAGTTGTTGGCATCATTCTAATTGGATCCAGTAAGTCAGTCTGGTAGGAAAAGACTTCCTGTTTCACCAGGGATGGTTTACATCTGTCACAACAGGGCTTCTGCATATTGGATAAAGACTTTGTTGCTCGTATAGTACCTTTTTAAGTAGTCTCTCTCTAGTTTGCATTCTTACATAGCAAACTCAGACCTAGATTTGGGCAATATCATGGTGATGCTTTTCTGTTCTAGGAGTCTAAAGAGAAAGATGCTAGAACTAGAGTACCTTCTGCGACTCAGGCAGATTTATATCTTTGAAGTTAATGTGACATGATTTAATGCAATCATAGAACTCCCTCTGTTGCTGTTGTTGTTGTTTGTCTTTCGGCTTTTTCCCAGTAAGGGGTCACCACAGCGGAACTCCGGTCCGCTAATGATTGGCCGTAGATTTTTATGAAACACTGAGGTGCCAGCTCGACACCCAACCTTCAACAAAGGCACACCCATTTACGCACGCATGTCTTTCAAATGCTACCCAACCGCGGGGAGGACATGCAGACTCCACACAGAAGGCAATCCCAAGCCAAGCCGAGAATCGAACAGGAGAACCTCTGGCAGTGAGGTAACAACGCTACCACCGTACCACTGCGGCAATCCATAGCACTCCCTCTGTACAAGCCTTAATACCTATTATATCTTCAGGAGCTTGAATAACTGTAGGGGAGTATCTGTGCTTCTCAGAAGCACAGTCATCTACGATAAAATTACACATGACCCTTACACGGAGCTCATGGCAATCCACTTCAGCTATTACTTTATTGCTAGCTACAGATCTGTGTCAGTGTCTCTCAAAGGTCATGGAAATTACCTTAATACCACTGAAGGATTAAGTATGAAACCAAATAACTTCTTGCTATGGACTTCACTTAACAAAGCATTGATTGGCACACTTACACCTCTAAAACTGGATATCTCCAGGGTTACCTAGATTTTGTTAATCCAAATGCATTGAAGCAAATTGTAAAACTATCCACTAATGACTTGATCTGGTCCTAATTAACATGGTCCCTGCATGTTACCAACTGCACATTTCCTCATCCCTACATCAGACCACAAATCAGTCCTCTTCTCTGTCAAGTCAAGTGGTACTAGCTCACCACTAAATGAGACCATCTTTAGGGACTTCACCAGGAAAAATCAACTTCAGTTTATAGAATCCCTGTGTAAAATTCCCAGCAGTCCCTCACCAATACACCAAAATGAGATAGCTGCAAGATTCTGGCAACATCTGTGACTTTGGGACTCCTTGTGCTATGTGAGAACATAGGCATCATGCTTTGTCACAGTGTTGTGTTTTGGAGGCCTTTGAGGTTTAGGAAAGTTAATCTTTAGAACCTCAGATTATGATGGATTATATGTATTATGATGCCCTAGGAGAGGCGTGATGTGTGGTGTAATGCTGACGATTTTGGTGTCTGAGTTTACTGTGTGTGAGATTTTTTTCCAGCAGGGATATTATATATGTACTGTACATCTCTCACACACTGTGTTATGCTGTTTGAGGAATAGACAATAGACAGACAGCATGAGACAATTCTTACATTAATGCAAGATACCCATGTTAATCAAGCTGGCTAGATAAGTTATGGGGAAGTGCTTGTCCATGATACTGACAGGAATGACTCTGGGGACATGGGTAACTATAACTGCTTGGAATTCGGTTTTAGAATAATGTTTGGGTGGACTGAGTATTTAAATTTCAACTCAAAATAATTAACCTGAAAATCTTCTGCCTGCAGCAAGAGCCAGTAAACAAATTATAATAAAAAAACTCAGTAACTTGACACTGAAGTCAATGCAGATAGTATCAGTACACTCAATATTAAACAATTTTATCAAAGGTCTTTTAGCCTGGGAGTAGTTTAAGGGGAGAGACGTTACAAAATGATACTTATATCATTGTTGTCGACAGACAGTAAACGGGGAGAGGGAGGGAATGATGATGTGAAATTATCATAAGGGGTAGGCAACAACAGATACACTGGGTTTAAGAACACAACTAAAACAAGGTGTCTGGGAGAGAAAAACAGTTACACCCTTAGCTGTGAGATGAACTGCTTAATGCATAGACAAGTCCTGAACTAGCCTGACATACTCTCAGTACGTAAGAATGAAACTAGGTTTAATAACAACAGTTAGACCACTTAAACAACAAAAATGCAGTGAAACTATGTACTGAAATTACAAATATAGGCTTAAAAACCTTAGCAAAAGCAGATACAGATGGTTAAATGAATTTTAACATCAGATCAAGAAATAAAAACACTTACGTGTCTTTCCATTTGTAATGGAACTATTGCAGTGCTAATAATAATAATAATCATCATCATAGTAATGTAATGAACTACCAGATGCATTTTTAATACATTTGAGCTTCAAGGGAAGAGAAGTTTATTGTTGCTTATGTTAAGTCTGTTTGTAGTGTGAGACTGTTGTTTTGTTTGGCAAATGTCTGTCTTTACTGTATAATTTGAAGTTTTAAATGAAATCCAAATCTCTGTGATCATTGTAAAAGTAAAAAAAAGAAAATATTATATTTTTTAATTTTATTTTTATTTTGCTTTTGTTTACTGTGTTTGCCTGACTAGGGTTTAGTTAAAAAAAACGTTTTAGTGGAGGCCCCAGAAAAGTTCCAACAGATTTCAAACATATTTAAACACTCAGTAATATACATAAACAGACATTAAGTAATCTGCATTTAAAATTACATGTTCACTTGCTAACTAGATTACATTTGTATGAAATAAAAGCAACTATTATAGTATTAGTAGACGCTGAACATTAAGCATTTGAAGAGGTGTATTAATGGATTTGTCAGAGTACATCATGTGATTAATGCTTAGAACGTCAAAGAAATGGAAGTGAGAGAAGGACCTAGGCAGGGCAGAAAATGTTAATATTGTAGTTAAGAGATGGGCTATAAAGCAGGTTCATCGATAATTATACATATGGCTATCATAATATTTATGTAAGAAGTATGGGGATGAGGGTAAGCAGGGTCAGAAAACTATTTATATGGCTGGCACATGCTTGTAAAACTAGCCATGTATTGGTGAAGATTTGTTGTGGGCCTAGGATTCTGAATGAAGAGAAATGATTTGATGATATGGCAAGCTGAAGGTAACAATGGCATTTATCCTGGAGATATACAGGAGTGGATCCATTGAGTTGATAGGTGAAGTTTTACCTGTGTTTTAAATGAGTTTGCATTCAGAGTGGATTTCAGTGGTAGTGGGATGTGGTTTGATGGTTTAATTACACTATTTGAATATAGAGAGTCACCTGCAGTATTAGATGATTTAGTTACAGTGATTAGTGAGTTTTATTAAAGTGCAATATTCTGTTGTTGTAGTGGTATTGTATTAAGTTGTTGAGGGCCGGGCAATTTTCTAGCTTATAGAGAAGTATTGTACATTGTAGTTAGCTGAGAAAGAACAAGGTGATTTGGTAGTTCAACTAGATAAGTTCTCAAAGGTCTAGGCTATGGGAGATTTGGCTATTTTGTTATAGCATTGCTGAGATGTGGACAGTTGTGTGACCTGAAGTTTAGTGAAGATTGGGGCAGCATAAAGAAGAGATGCAATAAGAAAGTAGCAGCTATACGTCTTTTGGCTATGTCAAGTCAGTTTTATACTCTGTATTATGTACTTTGAAAGGTTTAAGCAGTGTTTAATGGTAGTTGGGGAGAGACAGCCAAGTAAAATATTGTTATGTCTACAAGGGGGTGAGGCAGTCATTTACCCTGCCTAGGGCCCCGTTTGACCATGATTCGGTTCTGTTAATGGTGTTTAAGATGTATGTATTGTAGTTGGTAAAACATTTTAGTTTAAATGCAGTTTATTTACTCTGAAATGTAACATCAAACATGCTTCCATCATAAATAGAAAATAAGCACAGTTTTGTATAACACACTACTAGTTAACTTCAAGTTAAACTCTGTGTTTTTAGTGCAATTTTATAATTTCTCAATGGAAAAGAATGATCCTGTGAAGTTCACAGACTTGATATTTCAACTCAAGCCAATTTGCCTTGCATTTCTGATACATATCTGTGTAAACATTTCTGATACTCCTGGTGTAAATCAACAGGCCTGCCAGCAGCTCTTCTGGTACTGCCACAGCTTCATCTTATCAGGGTCCACCAAGAGTATCCATTCTTGGCCTTGAAATCCCACACCATGAGAGGCAAATGTCTTTGATTAGAAGTGTTAGTTTTATTAACAACTTTTCATGTGATTCACATTCGACTGAGATGTCACAGGATTTTGCTACCACAATGTACTCTTAATGTTCTGACTATACACACCACTATCAAGTTGTTACCATAATGCATAGTGTATGTACAGCACATTTACATGTTAAAATAGACATTATGTCACAGAGACCCCTCCCCCCAATACAGAACCTCTGTTTTTTGTCTGAATGGGATGAACTATGTCACCTAGATGTGCTATCTGAATTTCTTGTGATTGTTGCTAGGCCACTATCTAATGGTAAATTGAAGAAGCTGTGGTGACAAAGCCCTCCTACACAATTTGGTATTTACATCTTGTTGGTTGTACAACCACTGCAGAGTAAATGGTCAGTTACCAAAGTGAAGGTACTTCTCCATAATTAATGCTGTAAAGATATTACTGCCCACTTAAGATGGAGTCTTTCTCATTTTGTGGCAGAGTATTTTGACTCAGCTTTACTTAGCTACCTGCGTAGGCATTAGGATAAGTGCTCTTCTCCCCCTACTTCCTGATACCTTGGTGTACACCAAAAAGATTTGGAAAAGTCATGAACAGCCAAGACTGGTTCTGAACATAAGATAGATTTCAGTTGATTAAAAGCCTCCTCTGCTTCTGTGTTTCATCTTTTCTGGATAAACACCTTATTTATTATAAGGTCTTTTAGAGGACAGACTGTGATAACAAAGTTGTATGCAAATTTTCTATAGTAGTCTGTTAGTCATAAGGAAGTGTTCAACTCCTGTTTGGTGCCAAGTACAGGTCAGTTTTAAATAACATCTGTTTTTTTTTTTCTCTTCCTGGTCTAATTATCCCTTTCTCAATCACATACCCTAAGTATGTGACACTTATTGTGGCAGCATTGACTGTCTTATGTTTACAGAGACTTTTTACTTCTACCAGTTGATAGTACAACCTGTGAGAAATGTAAATATTTAAATTCATCAGTCCACTTTCAATAAGCATCATGCCTCCACATCACTGCATCAGTCTGAGCACACCACTAAGCACATAAGTCATGCTGTCAATGTAAAGAAATAAAATTGCCATGTCTTAGAACACAGTCTAAATGACCCCAGCCTCCATCACATGATGCAACACTTATTCCTTTGCCACTCATACATCCTGCAAATCCACACAGATCACCTAAGAATAAAAAGAAAAGCAAGCCTAAGACAATAAGGAACACTTAGTCAACTTCCAAAAGGGAAATGTTTTAGTCATAAGTGACTCTATAGTTAGGAACACAGATTCCACACTGAACAGACTAGATAAAAATGAGGAAACTTTAAGCTGTTTGTCCAGTGCCATGATCCATAATATCACAAAGACTCTAAGATCCTTTAAACCAGACAGATATGTCTATGATTTAGTGATGCCCAAGTAGGTTAGAGTGACATGAGGCACAGTACCCAGAGATACATGGAGAAAGGCATGATGGAACTTATTATGTAAGTGTTAGAGGCAGGAAAGACACTGGTCCTGATTAGCAGCTTGTCTTCATCAAGAATGGTGCCTAGGTGCCAAGACAAGATAATTGGATTTTACAAGTGGCTAAGTTGTTGGCATCATTCTAATTGGATCCAGTAAGTCAGTCTGGTAGGAAAAGATAGATAAGACTTCCTGTTTCACCAGGGATGGTTTACATCTGTCACAACAGGGCTTCTGCATATTGGATAAAGACTTTGTTGCTCGTATAGTACCTTTTTAAGTAGTCTCTTTCTAGTTTGCATTCTTACATAGCAAACTCAGACCTAGATTTGGGCAATATCATGGTGATGCTTTTCTGTTCTAGGAGTCTAAAGAGAAAGATGCTAGAACTAGAGTACCTCCTGCGACTCAGGCACATTTATATCTTTGAAGTTAATGTGACATGATTTAATGCAATGATAGAACTCCATCTATTGCTGTTGTTGTTTGTCTTTCGGCTTTTTCCCGGTAAGGGGTCACCACAGCGGAACTCCGGTCCGCTAATGATTGGCAGTAGATTTTTATGAAACACCGAGGTGCCAGCTCGACACCCAACCTTCAACAAAGGCACACCCATTTACGCACGCATGTCTTTCAAATGCTACCCAACCGCGGGGAGGACATGCAGACTCCACACAGAAGGCAATCCCAAGCCAAGCCGAGAATCGAACAGGAGAACCTCTTGCAGTGAGGTAACAACGCTACCACTGTACCACCACGGTAATCCATAGCACTCCCTCTGTACAAGCCTTAATACCTATTATATCTTCAGGAGCTTGAATAACTGTAGGGGAGTATCTGTGCTTCTCAGAAGCACAGTCATCTACGATAAAATTACACATGACCCTTACACGGAGCTCATGGCAATCCACTTCAGCTATTACTTTATTGCTAGCTACAGATCTGTGTCAGTGTCTCTCAAAGGTCATGGAAATTACCTTAATACCACTGAAGGATTAAGTATGAAACCAAATAACTTCTTGCTATGGACTTCACTTAACAAAGCATTGATTGGCACACTTACACCTCTAAAACTGGATATCTCCAGGGTTACCTAGATTTTGTTAATCCAAATGCATTGAAGCAAATTGTAAAACTATCCACTAATGACTTGATCTGGTCCTAATTAACATGGTCCCTGCATGTTACCAACTGCACATTTCCTCATCCCTACATCAGACCACAAATCACTCCTCTTCTCTGTCAAGTCAAGTGGTACTAGCTCACCACTAAATGAGACCATCTTTAGGGACTTCACCAGGAAAAATCAACTTCAGCTTATAGAATCCCTGTGTAAAATTCCCAGCAGTCCCTCACCAATACACCAAAATGAGATAGCTGCAAGATTCACCTCCAATTTTTATCAGCATCTGAATAGTTGCATTGAAAAGTCCATGCCCAGTCTCTGATTAATCTCCCATATTAATAAACTGTATAATAAAAGAAGACAAATAATGAAAAGTTGTAAGCAATCCCCATTTCTCTACCACAAAATCACTCTGAAACAAGGAACGTAAGAGCGCTACTTGAAAATGTAAAGCAGAGTATGAACGTAGGGTTGTACAGACACCAAAGGAAACTACAAATCTTTCTTCATTTATATCAGGAAATTTTTAAAAAATTGTCCAACAATGCACTGAGGTCTTTCATAACAAATAACACATTTCATTTGCAAGAATATATTCAATATATTAGACAAATGTAATGCTATCTTTACACTCTATACCCATATTGTGGCCCCACTATCCCAAAAGTTTAGTTTCCTTTGAAATCACCTTGGACAAAGTTTTAGTATGCCTTTCAAAGGCTAAGAATAATATTTTTGTGGGACCAAATAACATACCAGACTACATTGTCATGTGTGCCAAGTAACACTGTGTCAGTACTTAAATGGTTCAAACTTAAACTTTCCACAGAGTTTGCACCTGATGTCTGGAACAGCCACCATTATTCCCCTACACAAAGATGGCCCCCTTATAGACCCAAGTAGTTATAGTCCATTCAGCCTCACCAGCCTTATATGCAAAGCCATAGAACATATCATATGCAACTCATTAATGCAGACTTAGGCAGCTTAATTGATGCAGACTGTTTTTTATGAGGAGCATATCCTGTCTCTGAAGCTAGTAAACTTATTTGAAAAGGTTACAGATGCTGTGGATAGTTGTCATTGTATTAATAATGCTTATTTTAACTGGGCCAAGTCTTTTGATACTGTACCCCATGCTGGGATAATTGAGAAATTAGACAAGCTTAAAGTTGACACTTAAACTGCAGATTGACTATCCAATAAATCCCAAGTTTTGAAATTTGCTGACACCCTCTCTGAACATGAAATTGTAACTAGTGGGGTACCACAAGGATCGGTGCTGAACCCTCTCCTATTTGGCATTTATTGTGCAGACATCCAAGCCAGTATACCAGAAGCGTAGTTCACCAAGTGTAATAATGACTGTGATCTGGCAGTATTATCTGCTCATCCCATGATATTAAACTGCTCCAACAAAGACTGGAATGCGAACGTACTGGATGCACTTAAAATGGTCTTAAACTAAATGCAAAAAAAAAAAAGGTAACATATAGCATTCAGCAAAAAAGCAGCTCACACCTCATATATTATAAGTGGTACTCCTCTTCAGACAGATGTGATCATAAGACACCTAAGTACTTTTGTGAATATGTATTTGGTCATCATGTTTCTACCATAATCAGGAAATCCTTCCACTTGGCCAAGTTAATTTCCAAAGTAATACTGTCAAGATCCAAAGAAGTCATTTTACAGCTATATTCTTCCCTTAATAGATCCATCGTCAAATACAGTGTCATCTCTGGTATGTACAAACTAAAGTATACCTCTCTACTGGGAAGGCCTCAGCTATTTTTAACCAAGAATATTAAAGGCCTTAAGTATTTCAACTAATCTGCTAATTTAGCACAACTGTCCTTATTGTCAGTGGCATACCAGTTACTCCAAGGTAGCCTGTGTCTCACTTTTCAAGGCATGAAAGACCTAACCCTGTCTGACCTCCTATTATTCACAACACCAGTGGCTCTACAAACACCTACACTAAGGACCTATATCTTCACCAACAAATAAACAAGACTTGCTGGAGGGGATAGGTTCCTAACTCAGTGTGTTCTCAGTCTGTTAAATAGCACATGTCTACCTTTAAGAAAAGTCTTGGTGATTGGCTGGGTAGACAAAAATTTATACCACAGTTATCATTTTTGGTTGACCTTAAATTTTATTAGGAACAGATCAAGAGGAAGCAAAGTTAGAGACATTCTGCCAAATCAGGGACAGTTTCAATTTGGTTTCACTAATACGAGAGAGAGAGAGAATAAATATTGCAGCATAATTCATGCAGTTGCACACTAGTCATGTAAAGGCAGACTGTAAGGTGAGCAAAAAATAAGAGGGTAACTTGCAGACCAAACATATTAGGCAAAGACAAGCATTTTCTGTAAAACTGGGGACAAATTTGTTTCATACAGTATTTCAGTTTATTTCACTCAAATACAAACTAGCCATTAAAGCCCAGCTTTAAACTGAGCACCATTTATTTCATCCACAACACAGCTACTCAACTCTATCCCAACAAAAACAAAAATGTAAATATTACAATTTATTTCACACAAAAGCACACTATCCAGCCTTTAATAACAGACATTAAGCTGAGCCACTGAAGAGGATACATTCACATAGCACAGCTAGCCACTCCCCCACCCCCAAAAATTATTTTAATTTTTTTTGCACAAATGCACATTAGCTAGCCTTTAAAATAATAGTTATTTAACATTTGTTTGCCGGGAAAGTCCGACTTGGAACAAAGCCAATTTTCAGCGGTGGCCCAGGGAAAAACACTCCAGACGCATGTCTTTGTAATGTGGGAGGAAACCGGAGTACCTGGAGAAAACCCACATGAATACAGTGAGGACATGCAAACTTCACAAAGAAGGCAATCCTTCTGAGAATCGAACTGTAGAACCTCTTGCTGTGAGGCGACAATGCTACCACTGCACCGTCAATATGAAAAGTACAAAGTTACTTTAACCCCCTTCCAAAAATATATATTCAGGTTTATTCACACAAATGCACACTAGCCTGCCTTTAATGGTGGAATTTAAACTGAGCAAGTGAAAAGAACAAGTTACTTTCACGCACAGCACAGCTAGCCAACCTCCCAGTCTCAACAAAAGCATGAAAACATTCCAATTTAGTAACAAAATGCTCAGTAGCCAGCCTTAATGGCAGAATTTAAGCCAAGCAACTGAAAGGACAAGTTATTTTAATCTACAGCCCACATATCTGTTAATTGTCTGGATTTTCAAAGAATATTTGGATTTTTGCCTCATATTTTTGTTCTATTCCTTATAAACTGTGTGATTTTCTGGAAAAGCAGTGAAGATAAAAGTCACTAAATAATGACATGCATTAGAGTCCAGACTTCATATCCTTCAGACAATGCATGCTAACACAGATTCTGTTGTTCTAGCAACTTTCTAAATTTATAAGAGCAATATTTAAAATCTGTCTACATTTTTGGCCCTTTGTCTCCCCCTTGTTATTTTAGGCTTTGTCTAGATTTCTTGCGCAAAGAGGTTGAAAGATATGACAACCAGCTGGCTATACCCCAGCCCACAAAAACAAAAAGAGAACAGAAGAGTACAATAAAAAAGGAACATAAATTATACAATGATAGCTCATTGCTATTCAAGAAGGTGCATGCTGATTAGTCAGCCCAACCAGTGTGCCCCCTGTAAATCGAGCATATACCAGTAGCAACAGGTCTGGTCACTGAATTACCACTGAGTGGCCAGATTGTTTTTCTGTTAGTATAATATACTAAATAATAATACAAATGATGTGTAGAATGTATGTAAATGTGTGTATATATAACTATATCTATATTTGAAAAACACAAAACCAACAACACCTCATGAAACCAAGTAGAATTCCAATAAACACCCGGGAAAATCCAAATGAAACACTGTATTTATTAAAAATAATAAACAGAAATAGTTGTAGTTGAGCTCTTTCATCTGCCACAATACAGGACTTAAACCAGAAATCCATACAAAGAAACTGAATTTATATCCTGACAAATTACTGATTCAGTTAATTAAATAATTTACAAATAATCTAATTAAAAACAATATAAAAATTAAAACAGGCAAACTTAAAGGACCAGTGTGGTAAAAAGATAGTCTAAAAAAATCTATAAAACGAATCTACAATAAGCCTAGAGAACAGTTGCCCTATCTTTTAATATTGGTAGCAATGAAACATGGTCATTGAGCCCTGGGGGATTAGTGGCATTTTAGTATAGTTGCCATCTAAATTCACATTTATGTATTTCATTAGACCAATTCCCTCCTCTTAAATTTTTCTTAATAATTTCTAAAATCCCAAAACAAAAACCTGACCCAACCTCACAAGACTGTTTGTGTTTATACAGTCATTATTTTCATTGTGTGTTTCAATGGCATACAAATGTTCATAGATCCTCTTACATAGGGATCTTTCAGTTTTCCCTACATAGGACATTTGACAGTCCTGACATATACTAATGTATACTAACCCATTACTTTCACAGTTACTCTTATTTAACCAAATCCTGATTTTGGGGTTACCCACCTCTAATACCTCACCTTTAAAAATGTAGGGGCAATACTTATAAAAACCACAACTAGTTATACCTCCTTGGTTTGTTTGTATATGGGTTGTTGTTGTGTCTTTCGGCTTTTCCAGGTTAGGGGTCGCCACAGCGGAACTCCGGTCCGCTAATGATTGGCAGAAGATTTTTATGTGCCGAGTTGCCAGCCCTGACGCACAACCTTCAACGAAGGTACGCCCATTCACGCATGTCTCCACACAGAAGATGCTCTAGCTGAGAATCGAAAAGGACAACGTCTTACTGTGAGGTGACAATGCTACCGCAGCACCACCACCGCAGTCATTGTCTGTATATGGGTAGGATGTTCAAATAAAAATTTTAAATTATGTCCCACCTTTGATGTAAAGACTGGTCCACCCCCCCCCCCCAATTTACTATATAATTCTTGTTTGCATTGTAAAATTGTCCAGTTGTGGGTCAAAATGTCCTTTACCTTATGGTCAAATGTACCAAACTGGGTGACCATGGTATGTGAAGATCTTTGATGGGTAGACTTTAAAGGTTCTTTAACCTTCCAATTTTCTCCCAAAGGTGGGGTAAATTTGTTGCCACAACCTTTAAGGATCTCTTCAGCCAAACTGAGCACTAAACTTGTAGAGTATCCCCTAGCTATAAACATAGAGGTCAAGTTACCTAACTCACATTTAAAATCTAAAAGGGTAAAACACATTCTGGCCCCCCGAATCATCTGTCCTCTAACCAAATTATTTTTAATGAAATAAGTGTGGTTACTATCATAGGCCAAAAAGCTATTTGAATACGTAGGTTTATGATAAACCTTAGAAGTAAATTGTTCTAAAACATAATTTTTGGTAATGGTAAGATCCAAATAGTTTACTTCGTCCACCTGAAAATTGTGAGTAAACTTAAAATAATCTCCACAAAAAAACACACAGGCCAGCACTCATAGACATAAAGTACCTGAAAATAAGAATATTTTAATAAAGCATATATAGGCAAAACAGATGCAATAAGAGTCCCCCTAATTGGTTGGCTATAAATGCTCATTAAGACCCAGGGGAAATAATGCCTCCAGCTTGATAATCCGCTTTTAATCTTTCTTGTTCAACATGTCATGCCAACCAATTTTATTAGCCCGGTCCCCACTTATCCTGTCAATAATGGTAAACCTGAAAGATGCTGTAGAATGGGTCAAGGAATGTTTGTATAGTACATTACTAGGGTTTTCAATCTAATATCATTGAGGTGTTCAGATATCCCTATCCTTGCTGGCCAAGAAGTCTGTCTATGTAAAAAGCGGAACGCATACAAGTAGCTAGGTAAGTAACCCAATTGGTTCCACAGTTGGCCAGAAACCTGATGTCAAAAATCAACCCAGTATTCTTGCTGGTGAACTGTTTGGACTTGACCTCCCTGGCGCAATGAACACAATGACCACATGGATAATACCCCTGCAACAAATCATCAGTTAGTAGTCAGAGTAGTTTGTGATGGCTCCCCCAAAGTTAGCCTGTGTTTATAATGATTAAAATAAGATCCCATGGACACATTGCTATGCCCTTGATCTGTTTATAGTACTCACCTTCAAAAAAATATAGTTATTTTCTAATATTATACTCATAAATTCACAAATAAGACTGACTTGATCATGATTTAAATTTGAGAACTGAAACAGTGTTTCCTCAAATAGAACAAGACCACTATCTTTAGGAATCACTGTGAAAAGACCTTTCACATCTATTGTTAAATCAATTCTTTAGCCCATATTTCCTTATTCAACAAAACCAAGAACTCCCAAGAGTCCTTCACTAAATGTGGCATTTTCTCTATTATATGTTGCACACAAGACTCCATGAACACAGCCAGAGGATGTCTTAGAACCTCTGGCAGCAACTATCGGCCTAAATGGTGGTCTTGTTACATCTTTATGGATCTTTGGTATACCGAAAAATACAAGAACAACAACGCTACTAAAATGTGTGATATATAATGTTGGTTTAACTTCCTGTACAAATTTGATTTATGTTTATTTTGATTTTTGGTTGGTTCACCAGTTATGATGTCAATTTGAGTGGGCTATTTAAATTGGTTAAGAAGTGTTTTACTTTGTATTCTGATGAAGTCTCCTGTGATGAGATGAAAGTGCTTAATACTGGTTGGAATAATAAAGAAGTGTTGCTTGGTGGATTTTTTTTACTACTTTCTAGGTAAAAAGAAGGCCAAGAAGTCTCGGCTGGATTTTTTAGTTGTCCAGCCTCCACTGGATGCCCCTCTATAAGAAGGTAATAGTTTTGTAGGTTGTTTAGTGCTTACTTTGGATTCCTCTGCCATGATCCCATATTTTTGTACATCCTCTGAGGCTTTGCATGGGTCTACTCCTGACATCGGGGAGGTGTATGGTTAAAAAACTAAAAACAAAACATCACCAATGTACTCAGACCCAATTAACCTTTAACAAACAAAATATATAGTAAAATATTGAGTGTTTTGGTCTACAATATGAGACTTCATCAGAGTAACAACCATCTGAAGTCTGTGATGCATTTATATATCCACCAACTAGTGAAAACTAAGAAATCAGTAATTAAATAATTTAATAGTTAAGTAATGATTAAATTAATTCCTAGAGGATGTAATCTAGCACCATAGATGCATAGAATATAACTATAAATATGAAAGAATAAATACATGAAATACATAAATGCATAAATACAGAAGTAAAACACTAGAAACCTGCTAACATTGCTGAAATGCTAACCACCACCCCCCACACACACACACACTTTTGGCTAGAAATACATACAGTAAATGTATATGTAAAAATAATAAATATAAAGGAGAAATTAAAACACCATAAAAAGATGTAATCTTAAATAGTTAATAAAATAGTTGTTAAAACTTTTTAGTTATACATTAAAAAATTATAAAAATGATTATAAAACTTTGCAAACACTTTGAATACTTTGAGTTATTTACATTATGTCTGTTTTACTCTTTAAAATGCTTGAAATAGAAATGGTGGTGAATCTGATATATGTGAGGCTTTAAGCCTCACCTGCCCGATTAACTTCTTACATTCTAATAAAGTTTCAACATCCCCACCCAATGGAGTCACCATGACTCTGTCAATATCAAAGAAGGAAAACTTCTTCAAATCAAGACACACTAGAATGTCTATATAGTGAGTTAGTGTTTTTTTCTTATTAATGTCATATATATATATATATATATATATATATTTATATATATATATATATATATATATATATATATATATATATTTAATATATTCTCATATCCTGTCTCTCAGTTTTTGAATAGTTTTCCCCATGGAGAATGCATCATAGGAGATGCACAAAACTAAGTAAACAATGTGGGGAGTGTTGCAATTCACTTTCCCCAGACATACAAAGGTTCTCTCATGACTAGAAACTATAACGTAAGGGCCTTTATGTATGTAACTTGCACATTTTACAAAAAAAATGCATTTATGCATGTAACTATGGCTTAGAACAATTTTCCCAGAGCCAGATTCCAAGATTCCCTTAATATTCTTCCCTCTTGAATAGGTGATCTTTGGTAGTGTCCCTAAACATTTATCAGTAAAAATTATGTCCCAGTATTTCTTAACAGTGATGATATACAGGTGAGAGGGGTTACTAAAAGGGACCACAAACAAAAGGATATGTTCTTTATCATGAGTAACACTTTCCATGCAGGATGTGTTAATATTCAACAATCTGTTTAAAATTGGTGCAAAATGTCCTAGTGTTGCCCCTTCACTTCTGCTTTGATGTCCTTAAGCAGCTGAATAGGACAACCCCTGTCCAGAAACAAGCAAATAAAATGGTGTAATTCTGTATTAAAAATTACAACATCAGATATAAAATGTGAGAGCCTAACCATCTGTCCTTTGACTGCTGACTTCTTCTGGAACAGGGGATGACAACTGTCACAGTGGAGGTAAGTACTGGAGAAAGTCTCCTTCCTAAATATAGTGAACATGTAACATCCCTTGGCCAAGTCCTTACACAAAGTAATATCAAGATAATTAAAGTTGTTAATAGTAATAGTACATGTAAACTTAAAAAAATGAAGTAGAGTTCTGCCATATACTGAAGTGTTCCCATTGCTTTGATTTGCCCTTCCATAAAATCAACACATCATCCAGGTACCTAAAATAGCCATGTGTCAACGAGGGAAACTCAGGTGTGAAGACAACGGTCTTCTCCCACATAGCCAATACAGTATTGGCATATACTGGGGCACATGCAGTGCCCTCTGCAACTCCTGAGATCAGATGGTAATAATCCTCTTCAATATACAAAAATCTGTTATTAAGAACCATGTCTAAAGGGAACCCACTAATCTTACATCCTAGGGGACATAGACGTATGTTCTGAAAGACAGGAGGAAAACCACTGTAACCCAATATCATGGGGGATCACTGTTAGGTCCACTATGTCAGCTGTAATAAAGGTTATGTTCTTCATATATTCCAATGTGTTAAGGTTTCCAAACAGATGTCATGAATCTCTTAAAATATAGGTTTCTAATTTCAACAAAAATTTACATTTAAAATCTACACATTTAGCCAATGGCTGAGACAATAGGTCATAAGGGTGGATCATGGACATTTTTGTACATTTTGAGAATGCTGAATATGGATGGCTCCTAACGTCTTGCTACATTGAGGTACTCCCAAACCTCATGATCCACTTCCGATTGCATAATTATGTCCAACAAGTAAAAATCTAATTTGGCAAAAGCTCTGTTGAATTCATTTAAGAAAACCCTCTGATAAGTACTGTCATTTGAAAGTAATTGAAACATTTTGGAAGAGTGGTCAATACTGTTCATAATGACCACTTCCCCATCCTTAGCAGGTTTCATTACACAAATGCTTCTTTCTTTTGCTATATTATGCAGAAGCTCCCCTTCCTTAAATTGCCTGGATCAGATTTTATTTTTTTTTTATTTTTATCAAAAATATATCTAAAACTTTCCTCACAAATTCTTTCATAAATTGAAACCAATATGTTAGGGGATGGCACAAAGGTACTGTTTCTATGTATCCCCTTTGTCCACTATTAAACATACCCCCAGATTCAGTAAGCCCTGCATGGTGTGCAGGACTAGTGCAAGAGCTCCAGCAGGCAATATGCGACCCAGCTGTAGGGACATGCACGAGCACTCCTGCACTAGTCCTGCATGGACTCAGCCCCTGTATGCAAATCACCCCATTTGCAGGTGAAATGCATGCAAATTATGTGAATTTGCGATCCAGGAAGCTGGAAGCCAGCCATGTAGGACTAGTGTAATCTGCAGAAATGTACTCGTTCAGTAACTGAGTACATTTCTGCAAACTACAAAACGGAGCCATGACAGCTCCAAATAAAGGGTGGATATTATGTAGAAACCATGCCAGTGGCCAAATATATGCCATTGGCATGGAAAACAGTTGCAAAATCAACTTTTAATTTTTTTTAGCCGATCTCGACTGTTTAAGCATAGGGCAGTGGGGCGCAAATGGGATCGGGGGAAAAATAAAATAAAAAGCCTAAAATAAGCATTCTAACCAAAATCACAATTTTGCCATTATACTCAATGGCAAGCAAAAGACAATATGGCCAGTGAATAGTGGTTGCTAAGGGGGAGGCTCAGTGTGGGACCTGTAACTATGCATCAGTGAGCAATCCTATGCAAATGAGGGGAATGATACTGAATCCCAGATTTCCCCTGCGTGCTAGTCAGCATCCAACAGTGTAAGAACAGGAATAGCTAGGTGCAAGCCTTGGAGCTAGCTGACATCATGAGGGGGGATGTCAGGCATACTGTAAGCAGATTGGAGCCCTGTGGCTCGAGTTTGCCCTTAGTTTAGCAGAGCTAAACAAGGGTGTGTGTCTGAGGCTGCCTAGCACTCTTTATATTGCCTAAACGGGTGTGTGCGCTGCGTACTGGGTTTTAAAGAAAAAAAAAAGTAAAGCAGGAAATAGCATCTCTGTGCGCATTTGAGCACTGTGTTTGCGCGGCACACCCCCGGGCATAAACAGGAAGGCAATGGGAAGGGAAAACAGCAGTAGGAAGGTAATCTTAGGAGAACTAGCATAACTGTCAGGTGAAATGTATCAGAATCAGCAAATTACACAGGCAGCAGACTAGCCCAGCCCAGAACACTACTATAAACTATGCAAACACCTTTCCCTCTAGTTTTTCCCACATACTCTACACCTCCGGTGTATACAAGGGGGAACTTTTAACAAACAAAAACAACAAAATGATAGGGGCTGCAGCAGCTGTCAGACATCAACATCAACATGTGGAAGAGGCTGAGAATGGTGAGGATGAGAATGCTGTCTACCAACCCACAGTGAGGAGATGGAGAAGGGTGTACAGACCCAGTGTAACCTGCCAGGGGCTACATGAGCTGGAGATAGTGGAGCACTATAGGGTGGACAGGGCCCTCCTACAGCAAATTGTTGAGATGTGCCGGCCATGCCTGACACACAGAACTAACAGAAGGGAACCCATTCCAGTGGATACCAAGGTATGTGTAGGCCTAGGAATACTAGCCACAGGTACCTCCCAAAGCCCAATTGAGGATATCATGGTGATCTCACAGGCATTAGCATCCAGGGTATTCCACGAGTTCCTGGATGCCATGTCAGCACATGCTGGTGAGCACTTATATTTCCTCAACACCCGTGAGGTGTCGGCCAGCAATATGCATCTCTTCCACCAAATAGCAGAATACCCTGAGGTGGTAGGTCCTATAGACTGCATGCACATATGCATCAAAGCACCACCCGGTGAGTGGAGTAGGGTCTACATCAACGACAAGGGATTCTCCTCCATCAACTGCCAGGTTGTGTGCGATGCCCAGGGCAATATAATGAATGTGTGTGCTGGCTGCTCTGGAAGCTATCACGATTTACACATCTGGCATCTGAAACAGCTGTACCAGAGATTTGCCAATGGGGACATCCCTTAAAGTCACCTAGTGGGGGATGCTGGTTACGCACTGGCTGATGACACCCATCAGAAATGCACACACACCCAAAAAGAACTCCATAATGAGGCACATGCACAGACCAGAGTCATAATAGAGCATGTGTTTGGGATGCTCATGTCATGGTTCTGGTGCCTGGACACATCTGGTGGACACTTGCAGTACTCACCAGCTACATGTACCCAAATTATCGCATGTGCCATGCTACACAATATGATCCTGCGGAAACAGCTGCAGCAGGAACAGCACGGTGCAGGGCCACACAGCCCCCCACCAGTACCAAGGCCTGCACAGGCACAGAGTGACTTGGAGGAGGAACAACCTGAGCCTGCCCCAGTAGGCAGATGGAGGTGTGCCCAGTATGCCCTGGCCTTGGCCAAGAGGCAACACATAGCACATACACTGACACAGGAGGGACCAGGAAATAACACCCCTCTCTGACTCTCACATACAGTAAAAGGGATGCCAAGCATGACACTACCTGTACTCAACTATGTATAGGGAGTGTACTATGTGCATCCGACATAGGCAGCCCTCCAGCACTATCCTCAATACTGGCACACCCACAAGCTGTGTCACTCTCCTTACCAATTGCCGAATGGAGTATTATGTGTTGTTACTTGTATTTATGGTATGGATGTGAGCATGCAAGGGAATCAGGTGGCTAAATGGGATGCCAGCTGATAGACACCTATATGGCAGCATGAGATCTGTAACAAATACTGGTGTTACCATAGTAGCCTACATATGGTGACAAAACCCAGTGCAGGAAATGTGCTGGGCCACATGTGTATCCATATGATGCACACATGCCAGTCAGGGAGGTTCACATACCCAACGACAGTCTCAGCCAGCAGGACAGGTGTAGACAGACACAAACAAAGGCTGTGCTAAGGCCTCTGAATGATGCCTATGGGTAACCTCCCTCCCCAGGCCTACACAGATAGACTACATCAGGTCAGGCAGTGGGATGTTAGTTTTGAGAGGTAGGAAGTCAGAAACTAATATGTAGGTCAATCAAACCTAAGGCATGTAGTACACTGATATGCCTCCAGTCAGCATGATAGGTTAGAATACAGAATTAAATGGAGTACCTGACATACCAGTACAGTCATAGCAAAGGTGTACAAGTGTCAGATGTGCCCCCCAATCCTATGTAGAAATGTAGAAACAGTAAGGTGCCCCCCCCAATCCTGTGTAGAAATGTAGAAACAGTCAGGTATGCCCCTCCCAATCCTATGTAGAAATGTAGTAAAATGTAGTAACAGGCAGGTGTGCCCCCAATCCTGTGTAGAAATGTAGAAACAGTCGTGTGCCCCCCCAATCCTATGTGGACATGTAGTAACAGTCAGGTGCGCCCCCCCCCCCCAGTTCTATGTAGAACAGTAGAAATGGTCTGGTGTGCCCCCAATCCGATGTACACATGTAGTAGTAACAGGCAGGTGTGCCCCTCAATTCTATGTAGACATGCAGTAACAGTCAGGTGTGCCCCCCAATCCTATGTAGAAATGTAGTAACATGTATGTGTAGGTATAACACCACAGATGCCCAGAGGTGGCCAAGGTAGCAGGATAGAGTGTAGCATTTGTACAATATTCAAGTATGTGTGTGTTAGGTTGGTGTGTGTTTCATACTGTGTGAGAGTGGTCAGTATGTATGCATGTTGAGGGTTGACCTGGTGGCCATTGCCCACTAACGCCGATGACAGGTCCAAGCCCTCACAACTGCAGTGCCAAATACAATTTCCACCAGTATAACACATGCTAGCAGTAAGCCATTGTATATGTATGGTGGTAATATGTAACATCATCTAAAAGATGGACATGGCATGGCTTTTGGCCTAGATATACAAGCAGTACACAGGGAAAAGTACCCCAGACATACAGCATATAATGTGTAACTATGAAATGGACACACCCTTAGAATTGTACATACAAGTATGCATCACATTATCTCGGCCTGTAGTAGGGATTACCGGTGTCGTCTGGCCGAACACTTGCAGATCACAAAAGTGATAGGACTGATGAATTGGGGAACAGCTGATGTACCAGCACATGCCAGCATAACTGGAATGCCCCATGCATATCTGTGAGTCCGATGCAAGTAGTGTCCATAGCACACATGCACCCAGCTCACCCAAGCACCACCCACAGGTACATCTCTGGTTGTATCCCTGCTGATGGGAATGGGTACAATATGACCCCTACCTGTGTATGGCAATAGCGAAAGAATGCAGCATGCAGTGCAGGTGTCCCATGCAGGAGTGTCCCTAGCTGTAGGTAGCACCCTCCCAGTATCCACACCACCTGATCAATACTGATAGAAAGTATTGGCATGAACACCTAGTACACCTACCCTGTCACACCAGGGGAATATACTGTATGGTGGTCTGGGACTGTAGGACTGACAGAATGCAATGGCCCGCCACAGCTGCCAAAGGCCTACAGGCCTCTGCCAAAGGCCTGTGTCTCACACGTACTGCCAGTGCAAGTTATGTTATGGACACCCAAATAACAACATAACACACTCCACATAAGACATATACAAGGTAATGTGGGCAAACCACAGTAACATGTCCACCATGTCCCACTGCATGAACTGTGGACCAATACCAAAACACAGCTGTGATGAGGTGATAACCTTAGGGAAAGTATCAGAGAATGTATGCATAATGTATGGAAGAGGATAAAATAATGGGGGGGGGTTGGGAGAATGGGCAGCATGGAATGTGCAAGGTCCGACATACAGTTGTATGCACATGCTATCCCTGGCTGCAAACACATACATAGGTGGCTACAAACCTGCCCATACACCACAATAAGGGTAATGTCCTGACTTATGATCTCTGCCTCTGGGTAACCTGTGTGAATCTGTACAGCTGTGAGGTATTGCCACAGCAAGATAAGGCCATACTGTCATGTCGATGGATGTACAGGTGTGGGATCCTCTGCCAGCACTGTACCAAGGTGCTGAACTGGATACACAGACCCAACAGCAAGTGTCTGCAGCTCCCCCTCCAGAATGGCATAACTTTCCATGAATATGTACGCATTCGTCCACAATACCAGACATAGCTGCATTCACCCTTGTTCCCCAGGACATCACTGTAAGCAAGAATATCCACCTGACAGTACTTGAGGACAAAAAACATCACAGTGTATAACAGTACACATGTTTGAATATCTCTGCTAATACCAGTACCATGTAGCAGAAGCAGCACAGACACAATCACCTAGAATACACACTATCCCTTGCACAGTTTTACCCCATATTGCCAAATGATCTACAGATACCCTGCAGAAACAGTTTGTTACCTGTAGGTGTGCAACACAAAGGTCTGCACTGGAGTCCAAACTACCGGGAATGGATCCATACATTCAGTACAGAAGGGCATACTGGGCATGCTCACACACTACCTGGAATGGATCCATACATTCAGTACAGAAGGGCATACTGGGCATGCTCACACACTTAAACAAATGAAGCCCATGTCTGCAAACAACAGTGGACCATACATATCTGACAGTTGCAGATGTTAGTGCATGCACTCCTCAGTATGCACCAGTCATGCTTTGCACACACATTGGATAGGAATACAGACATATATCAAAGGACAGCACACTATAATATGACAAAAGTAGACATACATAGATGCGTGGAAGAGAGTGACTATGACAAAGAACCATCCGTCATGAGGCCTGTCCCACCCAGCACACAGCCTAATGGCTACAACCACATGATGTGTAAATGTCACTCACTGTAGAAAGTAGCCACTGGTATCCATCAGCATTACAGACTATGTAGTGCAAGTGCTAGCTGTACAACATGACTGTACAAGGCAGTAGTCATCTAGCAGGTGAATACACATACCTGTGGAATATAACCCTGCATTTGCCTGCATGTGGTGTGTCAACCCCTAGATGAATGGGTTATGGCCCATGCACACACACTGCTTTCCCCATAGCCCTACTATGACAAGCCTGCTAATGTCATCCACTTTGAAATACACCTTTGGGAATGGAGTAGCCCAGTAATCCCTGTGGCACATCCTAAAACAGTGTAATGCTGTAGTGTGATAAACTAGTTAGGTAGGTGTTCTAATCCCAAACATGGCAAGTGTGTGTGTGTCTCTGTCTGTGTAGGGGCAATGCTTTTTAGGCTAGTCACACTCACTACAATTCTAATGCCCTACTTTGGCAAGACTGCTTATGTCATTCACTGTGAAATACACCTTTGGGAAAGGTGTAGCCCAATAATCTCCGTGGCATGTCCTATAACTGTGTAATGCTGTAGTGTGATTAGTTAGGTAGGAGTTCTAATCCCTGACATAGCAACTGTGTGTGTGTGTGTGTGTGTGTGTGTGTGTGTGTGTGTGTGTGTGTGTGTGTGTGTGTGTGTGTGTGTGTGTGTGTGTGTGTGTGTGTGTGTGTGTGTGTGTGTCCCTGTCTGTGTAGGAAGCAATGCTTTTTAGGCTAGTTACACACACTAAAATTCAAATGCGTCACTTTGACAAGGCTGCTGATGTCATTCACTGTTAAATACACCTTTGGGAAAGGTGTAGCCCAGTAATATCTGGGGAGTGTCCTATAACTGCGTAATGCTGTAGTGTGATAAACTAGTTAGGTAGGAGTTCTAATCCCAGACATGGCAACTGTGTGTGTTTGTGTTTGTGTGTAGTGAGCAATGCTTTTTAGGCTAGTCACACTCACTACAATTCAAATGTCCTACATTGGCAAGGCTGCTGATGCCATTCACTGTGAAATACACCTTTGGGAAAGGTGTAGCCCAGTAATCTCTGTTGTGCATCCTATAACAATGTATTGCTGTGGTGTGATATAGTAATTTGGTAGGGGTTCTATTCCTACACATGGCAAGTGTGGATGTTTGTGTGTGTGTGTTTTTTTTTGTTTGTGTAGGGAGCAATGCATTTTAGGCTAGCCACACTCACTACAGATCAAATGCCCTACTTTGGCAAGGCTGCTGATGCCATCCATTGTGAAATACACCTTTGAGAAAGGTGTAGCCCAGTAATTTCTATGGTGTGTCCTATAACAATGTAATGCTGTGGTGTGATATAGTACTTTGGTAGGGGTTCTGTTCCCACACATGGCAAGTGTGGATGTTTGTGTGTATGTTTCTTTGTTTGTGTAGGGAGCAATGCATTTTAGGCTAGTCACACTCACTACAGATCAAATGCCCTACTTTGCCAGGGCTGCTAATGTCATTTACTGTGAAATACACCTTTGGGAAAGGTGTAGCCCAGTAATCTTCATAGTGCGTCCTATAACTGCGTAATGCTGCAGTGTGATAAACTAGTTAGATAGGAGTTCTAATCCCAGACATGGCAACTGTGTGTGTGTGTGTGTGTGTGTGTGTGTGTGTGTGTGTGTGTGTGTGTGTCTTTTTGTGTAGGGAGCAATGCTTTTTAGGCTAGTCACACTCACTATAATTCAAATGCCCTTCTTTTGCAAGGCTGCTGATGTCATTCACTGTGAAATGCATCTTTTGGGAAAGGTGTAGCCCAGTAATCTCCATTGTGTGTCCTATAACTGTGTAATGCTGTAGTGTAATAAACTTGTTAGGTAGGAGTTCTAATCCCAGATATGGCAGGTGTGTGTGTCTGTGTTTGTTATTCACATCCTGTGTGGAGGTGGCTGTGAGTGTGTAACAATTGGACTCATTGTGGAGTGGGTTTTGGAAATTTCTTATATGGTGGCCCTATTATATGCCACAATGTTCACCTTACAAGGATAATGAATGTGGAATAGCCGAGAGGCTGGGGTGGCAATCCATACCCCTACATGCGACATCAAGGCCTGGTGAACAAAGTTAGAAACCATTGTATTACACAGAGAACACTCTGAACCCATGTCTCATACACAAACACACTTGACTAGGTAACTGTTATGTTGGTAGTACCCGGCATATTGCCCACAGATAGTAACCATGGTGTGATTGCAGTGGACGACAGAGGGCATAGCACCATGTCCATCAATACAATATACACGTACGTGCAGACAGTGTGCCTTTACTAGGCTCCCCACTGGATGCCTACAGCACCTGTGGTGCTATCAAATGTGACCCACAAAGGACATACCATGCCTTATGCACATGCCCTGTATGGACAGATGCCATTGACACTGACACCAGGGAATACCTGTATCATGCTATCAGTCTAGGTGCAGGGTCAACCAGCTGTCCATTACCTGTTCCCAGCAAATGACGCCAGGACAGGCACATCTGATTTTAACAATCTGTGTACACAACATGGGCCAGACACCCCAAGTACAATTCCACATGTCACTGTACATGCATGTTGGATGTGTGCACATCCCAGACAGTGTCCATGTCATGGATTAAAGAACACATACATGGCAGACATTGAACAGCAATGGCCACACACAATAGTTACCCAGGTGACTGGATGGTGAATACAATACCCACCTGTGTGGGCTAATCCAGACACTACACCCCTGAGCCACACTGCAGACCATTGTCATGTGGCCTGATACCAAGGTATACCCTTCACCGAGCCTTGTATAGCCTTCTGGCACAGTCAACCACTACGCATCTGTGAAGCAATGCATGCATGCATGTCAGTACTGGCACCCTGTGTCTGTGTGTATGGTGTATGATGCTTTTGATCATATTCACACTCACTACAACCCCCATTGGCATACTGAAGCATGCTGTCTGATGTCAGACACCTCCACATACCCTTTGCATATATAATCTCCAATAACCCCTGTGGTGCATGTGATACCTGCACAGTACTGTATTGTGGCAAACTAACTAGTGAGGAAGTGTATTCCTGACCCTGCCAAGTGTGTCAATGTGTGTGAGTCCCTGAGAGAGTGTGGCTGTGTTGACGCTGACACCTGCTCATGCGAACAGGCACATGTACTACACCTACCGTATTGCTACCATATCACTGTTGCAGATGTTACTCACCATCACATATACGTTTGGAGAGTTCCTCAACATGTAAGCTATGTGGCGCATCCAATAACTGCATACACATGTGATAGAAATACATAGTCAGGGGTTTGATACCCTGTACTAGTAGGTAGTTGACATAAACATGCTTAGGTTTTACTCTCCTACCCCCTCCCTGACTTACTTTGCCTCTGTCTGCCTCTCTCTCCCCCTCTCTGGTGGATGTGAAAAACTATTATCTGCTTTGCTTAGGCAGCAGTATGTGTTTTGTAAGTGATGCTCATGATCAGCTGATGGACTCTGCATGAATGACTGCATATGGAATCGCTGTGGTAACATTCCCATAGCCAATTGCATGGAAACCCACTCCAATATCTAGGAACATCATGTTGGTGTTGGGACTTTTCATTCAGTGTGAGCAGTACCTAGATCTGGTGTTTGGCAAACAGCATCACAGATGGATTGGGGATTTACCTCTAACAACATACACTGTGGAAACAGGCCAACACACAGGAGGGGGATGTGCCTGACATGACTACAGAATATAAGTATTGATATTCTGCATTTGGAGTAATGTTGGTTTAACAAGGTGTGTGTGGATATGGCTGGTCTAAATGTTTTACTACCTGTCATGACAGTGCTATGTTTCTGAGGAAACCCCCATCTGTAGGGTCATCTGCAGACTGGGCAGTGTGTGTTGCCTTTTCTTTCTTGTGTTACTCACAGAGCACCTATCTGTGAACTGCAGACGCATAGTGTGAGGATTGCAGTCAGTACATGGTGACAGCCATGAGAGTTACTGACTTTATATCCCTCATAGGACATATGTCACAACAAACCCTGTTACAGCAGTAAATATATGAGGTTATCACAGCAACATGTCAATATTGGCCCAGTCTGTCAACCTTTGTACATATGTCATGCAGTAAGAGGTGCATATGTTCTATACATCATAATTTATTGACATCATCTTTGATAACAAGCCAGTGAGATATTAGATTGCTACACGTTATATATAGTAGTGGTTATATTTGAGGACATAACCTAGGCATTCTGTGGTTGCGTGTACAGTACTGAGGTCTGTGTACTTATGGTGATTGTCAACAGTGTGTGTATTGTGAATATGTACCTTGGCCTGTGTACAGACTGTGGTAGATGTCATTGTTCTTGGTCCTCTTCTATCTGATGTTACATGCTGCTCCAGTGTATGTTACCCTGTATGTTACTCTGTTGCCTTACGTGTTTGTAGGGCCAAACACACACATGTCCCATACCACAGACAGGCATCTGACCACACTGTGTAGTGGTCCAGTATATGTAGGGTTAGTGTGTGACTGGCACATATGAGGATGGTGTTGATCAGAAGTCCATATACTGTAATATTACGCTAGCTTACCATATGTGGCTGTGGCTGTGTTCACATTGGTTGTGGTTATGCGCTTTCACACAGGTGTCTGTTACTCTGTGCTGTGACATGCCTGTAGAGACTGCTATGTATGCAGGTACATGTGTATTCCCCCATAAGAAATGTAGGCCAGTGTTGTGGCAGTCTGCGTGTAGCCTGCACAGTGCTTTGTTACATGCCTAGCAGCTTAGTGTACTTACCCAGTGTGGTGTTATGCCCAGATACTTGTCAGATGTACTGCTGCCAGGCCACCATACCAGTCATGTATATCAGACAAAGCAGTGGGATGCTATACAGATGTATGCCACTAACTAGTGGGTAGTATTTGGCCATGGCACCTCTGTACCAGCTGTTATTATGTGTCAGGACAGACAGGAGTGCATGAATGCATAACCTTTGGAGGCAAATGTATACCAGCATTTACTTGATATACCCATCTACATGGCTGTTAACATCCACATTGTCAGGCTTGGTCCACATGTCTTGCACTAAGGGGTTCTGTGTATACCTCTGGAATGACCAGAAGGTGTCAGACTGTCCACATTTATTGGCCATATATCTGCTGTAGTCCACAGGATCATGACTGTGCTAGCAGTGGTACTATACTATGATGTCCTTAGGATGTCTGTCAGTAGCCAGTGGCACACATGTTAAAAGCAGATGTGACCTCCCACACACAACATGTCTGTGAAGACAACCCTTATTACAGTAGCAATAGTCTACATATATACCTGCAATTCATACCTGACATCCCTTTGCACTAAGAGGTTGGGACTATTGGGGCTGAGGTAGTGCTCCATTCCATGTTCAGGACATATGGTGAACATATATTTATATGTAATTATACACATATCTGTATAGATTTATGCACATATACATATCGACATACATAGATGGGTATGTATATGTACATATATATATATATATATATATATATATATATATATATATATATACACACACACACACACACACACACACACACACACACACACACACACACACACACACACACACACACACATATAAACACTCAGATATATACATATCCACAACAATATACATCTACACATATACAGATAGAGAATGCACACATACTTATGGATGTCTGCATATATATTGACAGTAATAGGTATATCAGAATAGATATGTATGCACATATAGTTATAGATATCTACATATATATCTACATAAACAGGCATATCTGTACACGTAGGATGTGCATACATACACACACATACAACACACACACACATATATATATATATATATATATATATACACACACACACACACACACACACACACACACACACACACACACACACACACACACACACACACACATATCTCTATCTCTTTCTCTCTCTCTCTATATATATATATATATATGTGTGTGTGTGTGTGTGTGTGTGTGTGTGTGTGTGTGTGTGTGTGTGTGTACACACACACACACACACACACACACACACACATATATACGTATACAGATATATATATATATATATATATATATATATACACATACATACGAAGACATGTACACATGGCCATATATATGTTGCACTATACAGTTGTGTATACAGACATATGTATGAATATACATGTGTATGTACATGTAGACATATAGCAACCTATTATGTGTATATATATCCATATTCCTTTCATGTGTAAACCTCACGGTTGTGTATATCCTCTCAGATGTATCTCACTGTATGTATCTGCTATGTGTACATTATGATAAAACAACATATGTGATGCAACAGTCATATTAATAACAAGTACTACACAATTGTGGAAGTAAAGGCAATTGTTCAATTCTAATCAATATGTGTATTGACAGATATACTAGAAATCTACAGCTGTCTTCACAGTGGTCATGGAGTAATGGTTAAGAGTTGTGACTATAGTGTACCGGGTCCTGGGTTCAAGACCTGCAAGGACTGTTCATTTTGTTGCTGACCATAACAAGGGCTATTGGATACAGAGTGGTTAAGGCAGTTCTAAGCCACTTTAAGCTCATTTGCGTGAAGCTAAGGGGTGCTAAGCTACGGGTAAACATACGGGAGCTTACATAGTGTAGTTTTTGCTTACCAGTGCAGAAATCAGCTTAGCTGTTATATTGCAGCAATGTTGATACCTGCTAAGCATGGCTTAGCCCTGGTAACCAGTTCACACCACCCAGTCTGATAACATAGCAGGGTAATGACATCTGTAATAAGTGTATGCAATTTCATGTACAATGCATGCAACTATGTGCTGCCATTACAGTAGCAAGGGTGTGAGTGTCATGTCTGGGACACAGATGCATATGAGGCCTGTACAGCACTGTTATCCATGTGAATGTGTTACATACATGGTGTAGTAGCCCAGGGTACATGCTGTCACACTGGCATGTAGTGTATCATGGCGATACTACTGTTGACAGTGCTTACCCAGGCAAGAGTAGAGTGCTAAATGTAGTACTGACAGCAGGCACACCTGCAGGCATAGCTGGACTCTGAGGCCTCTCTGTTGTATCCCTGGTGTATGACCTGTGTCACAGTATATAACCCCTACTGGGTAATGATCTGACATGTGGAATGTAACTGTAGACTACCGTCTGTACAGCACATGTTAGTGAGGGCTTCTGACATGCAGTTATGACATGCATATTTTTGTCAAACATCTGTCTGTTAACACTTTCATCCTACTGCATAGCTGCTTACCAAGCTGATGACTGTCAGTCCCTGTACAGATGTGCAGATGGCAGGTATCCAGCTGGGATATGTAGAGGCAACCTAAGCTTGATTGACACTGGCATGTCTGCCCAGCTGTGTAAGAAATGGCACATATAGGAGATAACATCCTGTACACACCACATGCCATGGGTACCTCCACTACGCCAACACAGTCAACAGAACATATTTGGGTACAGGTCTCCATCACAGACACTGACCATGTGTCGTCATGCATGCTGCATACATGTCAACTTGATCAACTCAGTGGTCATGTGCAGGAGGCATGTGGAGGATTGGCTGATGCATGTCACTCTCATCCTGAGGGTCACCAAAGTAGTGTCTGTTGATAGGTTGCCTGCTGCCACATGGCAGGTGGCAGGATAGCACTGTACACACAACCCCTACACGACCCATCTCTCCTTGGACAATAGCTAGGTACACAGCTATGACCACCTACAGCGATGCTCCCCAGTACTGACACGTGTGCGTGTGCATGACTAAGTATAGCAGTGTCTGTGTGTTAGCACACCTGTACTTGGGAATTCCATGAAGGCCTTCACAACCACTGCAACACCCATTGCCATAGTCAGTTGTGGCTGCTGCTGTATGGGACATTGAATGTACCCTGTAAAGCTCCTCTCCATAACGGCTACATGAGCCTTGCAGTACCATGAAAACAGTGTTGTACAAATGGGTTGAAAGGAATGGGATACCCATTGTCTTCTGGCAAGTGTGTGTATGTGAGCATGTCTCTATATCTGTAGGGTACAGCATTCTGAGGCCACATGCTCCTATTACAATACCCATTGCCACACAGTAGCAAAGATAGTGTTGTTGCTGCCCATAGGTGAGGCATGACAATGCAACACCTTAATATGCATGTGCATAAGATGCATATCCCTGTAGTACCACTGTTGGGATATACAATGGGTTGTATCGCAGTAGTGGCCAGTGTATGATGGTGGGTATGTCAGAGTGTCACCATGGGTTTCAGGGAGTACAATATCCACTGAGGGATGTGACTGCTGTTTACACTGTCATTACACCAAGGTACACCCGGTATATGTCCCATGTACCACGTTATGGTTACCACTGTCACCATCAACCATACAGGTAACTGATATCACAATCCAGACCAGTTTTGCATGTGCTGTGTGCAGCCTACCTGTAACACATTGGACACATGGTCAAGTTAGTTAGCAGCAATAGGGCCACGTCTCTCAGACGTGTGTCTGCCTTTTATGTATCTGTTAATGTGTATATGAAGGTATGTCACACTATGTATTGTCTATATACACCCATTGTATCCCCCATTAGCATACTGTACATGTCTGGGGATGTTCTGCATGTAACATGTAACCTGGAACATAGCTCACCCTAAACACTGTGTGGTGTGTGCAATGAAAGCCACACACTTCAGTATTACTACATACCTAGGTAGGGGGTCTAGTCCCAGAGTTGCCAAGTAAGAGTGTGTGTGTATGTGGATGGGTCTACATTAGGTTGCAGATTATACACATCCCAGTGGGTCACCTGTCCATGTAGCACAGGCAATGACTGTTATACAAACCTGTGACGTGTTCAACTGTACCCCAGATATGTCACAACCATGGTGTCACCACAGTGCCATACCCCATTGTGGAATATGACTGCAGACCATCCTCGTGCTGACACATATAGACCTACAACACAAATGGATAACATTATAGAGACTACAATCAACCAGTGTTGCTAACAGCTATAATGCATCACTATTGGGTGGCTACACTACCTGACATATGTGCATTACACTTTACTCCTGACAACATGTTACATTGCAGTACTGTGGTACAGTCACCATGTGCATCAGAACCATATTAGCCTGTCCCTGCATCTATGGTATGGATGACAGGGATGTGGCACAGGTATCATGAAATGCACAGGGTGTGTTGTTGGTGTGCCAGAGGCCAAGGGTGGGCCATACATTGACACCATGTGTGTGGATGAGGGATGTAATGAGGTGAACTGGGTGTGATGTGTGTGTAGGTATGGGGTTGCCCTAGGTATGTTTGTATAGTGTGTGGGTATGCATGCACACATTTCTGCCATGTGGCTGCCCTACACAGGTGTTTATGGACAGCTGCAGACCATACCTGGCAGGGTGTGCAGTTCACTGCCTCTGGCCACGGGCACATGGACTATGCCTGATAGGGGTTCCATGGGCATGTCCAGGTACAGGCCTCGATGTGCTACTCTCACCTGATGATGACAAATGTCTGTTAGAACCAGGTCCCTCCTGGGACTGGCCAGGACCACATGCTTGTGGCCTGCTGTGGTGTGGTGTGGACAGCACCCCCCCCTGCAGTGCCGGGGCTGGCACTACCACTGTGGGAGCCCCTTGGTGTCCTAGCATGTCCATGTTGACTGCCATCTGTTGGCTTTGCTGACCTGCATCCTGTCTCCGCACTCCCACCACACATTCAAGCACGGACAGACCATAGTCAATGAGGGCCATCATCTCACCAGACCATCTGTCCATGAGCTCATTTAATGCACGGATGGCACCAGACAGTTCAGGGGAGTTGCCCCTTGCAGATGTGAGTGCAGCCCTCTGCAGCCTCATGCCCTGTCTGGTGTAACGTTCCATACCTGCCTGCGCAGCTATGACAGCCTGAAACATGCACCGGCTGGTATCAGCTGTGTCGTGTTTGCCAGGGGCATGATGACCAGTGGCCCTACCATGTGCACCCTGGGACAGCTGCTTATATGGTGCCCTACTGGACAGCCAGCTATGCCTGCTGCGACCAGATGCAGTAGGCATGATTACTGCACTTTCCTGTGCACTGCCACCAGACGGCAGCTGTCCCTCTGCTGTGGCCACTGGTGATGGGTTATGTATAGGCACTGAACCTGTGTGCGGGGTTGGGGGTGGCTAAAAGGGGGATGTCAAATGATGGCACTGTTTCAGCCCCTGACTACCCCACCTGTGCCTCAACAGTACTATCATCATCTTCGGTGTCTGTATGGACACCAACATCAGATTGCATGCAGGAGGGACCTTGACCCACCTCACCACCTGTGAGGAAAAACCATAAACACACTTTAAGACCAGTACAGCATTGCATAACAGTATACACACACACACACCCTTAATTCCTACCTGTCCATGACTCTACAAACAGTCCTACGTATATTCCCATGTGTCCCCCATCCTGCATCACACTTGGTAACATACACTTATTGATTCCACTCATTAATCTATTAGTCCTCTAAATGCCTAGGCAAGTGATCACAACACAAGACCTGTTACTCCATTACCTGCTTACCCTGAGTGGAGAGGTTTTATATGGCCTCACTGCTGTTATTCAGAGTTCACCCTGTGTATGTCCGGACATCTTGAGCATGGCCCCTATATGTGGGGGCTACTATGTTCACTCCATAATATTACGCAGTGGAGAGTCATGGCTATGTATTTCTCAGTACATGCCAGATATGCTGCTCAGTCAGCCTATCATGTGACAACTGTAATATATGCATATACTCCCTGGTGTTGACTAGTAATTCCCCTATGCATCTGTAGTGCTGCATACATGGGTTGTCAGTCACGTCTCTGCTGAATGCGATATTAAGGGTATACCTGTTCCATTCTACAGACCTTATTATACTATCAGCTGTCCTGTAATTACATGCATGACAAGTATTCCTGGTGTGTCATATGGCAGTCCATGTCCATGTACTTCACGATCCCAAAGGAGGTACTGCTGTATGAACAACCTGACAATCACACATGTGCATACATGGACACCCACACAAACACGCACACATGCATCCTACATGCATCAACCTCCCTTTACTTCACCAGAGTGATCCTACAGACAAACTAACCACCTACCAGGATGCACCCACACACACACATACAGGTGAGGTTGCACAGTGATAATACTCACAGTCCTCCTATTAAACATCTGTCAACATGCATAACATATGGTATACAACAGCATGCAGTGCAGCTATAGTCAATCCATGCTAGCAATGGTATACATGTGGGTGATGCATGTGCTGTGTTACTAGGTGATGCCCCTTCCCCTGGATACCACTGCACCCATGTGCACAGTATTGCTGTGCAACTGCTCTGCACCCTGCCTTGTACTGTGCACCACACCTCACAGGTGTACAATGCATTGATGAATGTGTAGTACTGTGTCAGTTATGTCAGCTTTAATGCTCACAGCCCCTGTGTTGTTCAGCAACACATACCTGGGATGATATGTGGACAGATGTCATTTGTGAATGCCTGCTGTCTGACTTACAGTTCTCAACATCAGTCAGTCATATATGACAAAACCAGTACTATTACACTGACAACCATCATAGCACACTGTAGCTATGGGGAGTGTACACATCCATATTGATATGACTCACCCTTCCTTGGTCTGCCATGGGACCATATCACCGCATATATTGAGTATATGAGCCCGATATGTGACATATGTCCTGTACTTTCACATGTAGTGTCTACAGAATGTGTTAGGTGTGTGGATGCTGACCATGATGCATACACTCTGTGTGGGCATATGTGTGCACACCCTTATCATGACTGTTTGTTGCACCTATTATGTGTACTACAGCAGTCACTACTCCTAGCAGGGGTATACTAGCATGAGCCATCTGCATTTGCCAGTGTATGTTCAGTCTGCCCTACACATGTCCCCCTAATCTGCATGGTTTCAAGGTCTACACGTGCACATCACTTGGTGTTCACACACTTCCATCACTATTGCTGTAAAGGATAGGGTTACGTCTGCCATGGTTCCTGAACCTGTCTGTGTGCAGATACAGCCATTCTTAGCATCCTTAGGATCCCTGCTGCAGTGCACTGGTGTGTCATGCTGACACCCCCCACCTTCAGCCTTTTTGCAGATGCTTGACAAGTAAGGCCTACACATGTGGGTCAGTTTGCAGTGTCCCATACACTGAACACCAAATATTACAGCCTAGTCCCAACTGATAATCTGGACCACAGTAATACGTTATGCCATAGTGTAACTCTGCAACAGTTGCCATTGTCCTACAGGTATATACACTGGTGTTGCACTGTATACGGGTGATGTTTCTAATATGTCCCTACTATAGGCCATGTACCATTTTGTTACTCCCTGTGGACACATTCCACAATGACAAGATGCTAATTATCTTGCAGGTGTCTGACATACCCTTCTAGTACCCCATCATGATCACCACTGTGATGGCGTGCATTTAACAGCAATAGTAAGTGCACATGTACAGCATGCATTCTGGGTAGATGTGTTAGATGTGTGCATGGAATATACCATAGCCATTACATGCCCGGTGTATTAGCAAGCATCAACATAAACCATACTCACCAGCTACAGGCTGCTGCCTTGGTGGTATACTGAAGGGACCTACATAACAAGGTGAGAGATGCAAAGTCATACATCAACAGTACATGTCCAGAATGCTACCACATATGCACATCTGTTTATCACTACTATGCAGCAACAAACTATATCTATGACATGTCATATATGCATGATCTACCTGTATGGATGCGGATGTATATGCAACAGTGGTCTACTGATGTACCCTGTGGCCTTACCTGCACACTCCTCAGCCGGTGTGTAGGTAACACTCACGTTCACAATGTTGTCTGGCAGTTGTTGGTTATGCAGACGAGCAGGTACCACAAGGCTGGCTAGGAACTCCTCCACATGTGTCGGGGGGGTGGATGGCATGCCCCCCCCCATTACGCGGTGATCCCCCTGGACTGCAGCAGCACGCTGATGGGCATTGTGAAGCAGGTCAGAACAATGATGCCAGACCTGCTCATAACTGCGGTTGTGCAGTTTGACATAATTGACCCTGTGGATTAGGTCATTCCACAGGGCCGTCCGCTCCTGCTGATCATGGGCAGCCCGGCCAAACAAGACAGGGTTGTGCTGGATTAGGTGGAATACCACAATGTCGTTCACAACAGCTGAGTAATCCAGAAGCCTTCCATGTGACATCTTGCCTGAAAGACATAAAGATGGACACAGGTATGAGCAAGTCATGCAGAAAGATTACCACAGTTCTTAATACACATCACTGTCACCCCCCACCATATCAGTGACAACAAACTGTACACACAACTCAGTAGGTTTGGCTACAGCTTACCTACCAGAGGGGCAGATGTTGTATTGTACCACACTTTGTGCAATTTGTTTGTAGCCATATTCCCTGTGTGGACACTATCATTGCTGGCCTGTTACAAACTTTTCACTTGCATGCCATTGTCAGGGCCACTATGGTTCCATACATGTCTGTGGTATGCTTGATATGTAGTTGCTGCACATCAGACATTCTGTGTTATTGGGGATATATATGCATGCTGTTGGACATGTTCCAGGATTGTGTAGACTATTACTACCCACATATGTTCTAGAACAGTGACACAATAGCATGTTTATGTACTATTGGCCAGCAGAACCACCTCTCCAAACTAGTCTGCCCATGTTACCAGGCCACATCACATGTGGGACCCACCCTGGGGCCTCCACATGTACTGGTCCAGCAGCACCTTCATGTGGAGCCAACTCAGGGGATGTAGTCACCCCCCCCCCCCCACCGAGGGCACACACAGACATGATCTTGTTCTATGAGGTCAGGTCCAGAGTCTGTTCCATAATGAGTTCCACAGACACATGTGGGATGTGCTACATCACCTTGAGGCACCCAGTTCACATTCACAGGGTCCACATGCTCCTCCTGCTTAGCCTGCAGGCCAGGCACCTTCGAGACGTGGACTGGTGTTGTGAGTAGCAGTGGGTAGGAGGCTTGTTCCTATTGTGTCCATATTGGGGCCCATGGGGCATCCACATCACAGACCACACACACACACCATCCAGGGTGTTTACCCACAATGTGTCACATACAACCCCTGTAGGCTGTCCTCTATATCTACCAACCCTGACCACCTCCACAACTATACCTGCCATACTTCCCCATATTCTCATTCCATACTTCACAGACAAGGGCAATCACAGACAAGGGCAATGTGGTCCCAACAAGGGGTTCACATGCGTCATATCCATCCATGTTGCACACACTGACAGCTGTAGATATCTGTGTGTATTGCTATGTGTGCTGTTCCCTCACACATAGCATGGACACTATGGTGGTAATATAGGGGTCATGTATTTACATACATATATGTTTGTGTGTGTGTTTGTATATATGTAGATGTGTGCATATAGGTATATATCCATATATGTGTAGATATATATGATGTATATATGTGTTTATATATATGTCTACACATGGGTATCTGTATATTTGTGGACATATGCATACCTATATATGGGGTACATTCAGACATCAGGTCCACAATCTCACAACACCTTCCTGCACAGCTGCACTGTTCTGCCTTGCTACAACACAGACAAGTGCCACATATGGACACAGCCTGACATTGGGGGGTATATGTAAGGCCAGATTGGAGGTAACCCTATTACACACCTATGGCATTCCTGCATGCTACAATATAGGTTCACCTGAGTATCCTGAAAGAGGTGGACTGTGGAACCCACATATCCATCATAATGGCATTACTTCCACCACCAGCTATTGTCCACAATAATATACACACTTCCCATTACACAACACACACACTATGGTGGCTTACATCTTATCATGGGGACAAAATGCTCCACACCGGAAGTATATCCCTCATTGGTGAGATCAGATCACAAAATTATCTCACTGGAAATCCACATCCCGCCCCCACCCCAAACAAAAAAGACCACAGTGAAGAACTTCTCTAAAGCAAACTTCACACTACTCAAGACTGGTGTGGTATTCTTCAAGGCCCCCGAGCCAGTGGAAACCACAATCCAAGCTGTGGAAGCCCTTACAAATGCCTTCTACGAACACCTCCAGGACTGCATGGATCAGGCAATCCCTAATAAAACCAAGACTCTTTCCACCAAGGGCAAACGTCCAGTCTGGTGGACCCCAGCCATAAACAAACTTTACAATAAGAGGAGAAAGCTGTTACATGATAGAGCAAAATCCATAAAAGAGAAGACACTCTTGATCATTATTAGTAAAAAATCGAGCACTCATAAAATCATCCAAGGCCAACTTTGAGAGAAAATTGCAATAGATTCAAAGACAATCATAAGGCCTTCTTCAGCTATGTTAGAAACCTGGGTGGAAACTCCCAGATATGCAGAATTAGTCCAAATGATACAAAATCACTGAACCCACAGACATTGCCAACATACTGGCAGACAGGTTCATTGCAAACTTCACCCCCTCTCCCCAAAAGGAGATAACTATCCCAGCAGTGTAGCCTCCCAGACATCTCAAATGCGCGGGTGAAAGCTGCTCTCTAAAGCTAAAAACACAGCATCAATGGGACGGATGGCGTCCCGGCTGTGTGCTACACAAACTCAACGAGGAACTAAACCCACATATAAGGCAGCTGTTTAATCTTAGCCTTACCACAGGATATGTGCCCAAGGAATGGCGTACGGCAACTGTGGTCCCACTCCACAAAGGCGGTGCCTCTACGGACCCAGGTAATTACTGCCCCATAAGCTTAACAAGCCTGGTCTGCAAAGCTATGGAGAGGATCATAATGGAACTCATAAACAAAGACATAGGGGACTTGCAGACATTGGACCCGACCCAGTTTGGCTTTGTCAATGGCAGATCATGCCTTTTGAACTTGGTACTTCTTCAAACAGTCACCAAGGCCATTGATGAGGGAAAGGCAGTCCATACAACCTACCTTGACCTTGCAAAGCTTTCGACACAATACCCTCTCGGTATTATAGAGAAACTTACCAGCTTAAATGTAAACCCATATGTCACAAGATGGGTTGCAAACTGGCTAAAGGACAGAACCCACAGGGTTAGAGTTGCTGGCGCCATGTCAGACGCCAAGCCGGTCACAAGTGGTGTCCCACAGGGCTCAGTCCTTGGCCCCGTTGTTCGCATCTACTTCTCAGAAGTACAGGCAAACATAGAAGGACTATGGCTGACAAAGTTTGCAGATGACTGCAAACTGGCATAGTAGATACATCGGACACAGATATCCTTCAGAGGGTCTCACGGAAACTGATAACTGGTGCCAGAGCCATGGCCTGAAGTTAAATGCCAAAAATGTATAGTCATACCCTTCGGGAAAAACAAGGTAACCCCAAGCTACCATATAGGTGGCAATCCATTAAGCACAGAAGATGTTATCAGGGACCTGGGGACCCAGGTTGACAGTGGCCTTTGTTTTGACACTCATTGCTAAAGTGGTTAGAAAGACCTTCTACATTGCCCACCTGATCATGAAGGATTCACATCCAGATCAAGTGAGGTCATTGTTCCCCTGTACTCTTCACTTATCAGACCAATGATCGTACAATGCCCCATTGGGATGTATCTCACCCGACACCTGCAGCAATTGGAGAGTCCCCAAAAGGATAAAGTGGCTCCAAAATCTGTCATATGCTGCCAGACTGAAGAAACTCCAGCTCTATTCAGTCGCATACCACCTGCTCAGAGATGACCTGTGCCTGACATACAAGGCCATGTCCAACCCGGAATTAATGGACATGCTCCACCTCAAAAAATCCAAATCTACCAGATCCACTAGAGCAAGTGACTTAAACCTTAGCACGGATATAAATAGGACATGCTGGAGGGATAGATTTGTCACCCAGAGACTCCCTATGCTGTGGAATAAAATCCCGGTCCATATGAGGCAGAGCACCTCGCTGGCTCTGTTCAGGAGAAATCTTGACTGGTGGATGGGAGATCGTAGGTTTACCCCGGGAATCATCTCTGTGTCACTGCTGGACAGAGGCACAACAAACTAATGGGCACAGTATTTTTTAACATAAGGGGTGGCGTAAGCCACAAAACTTTGGGCTAGGCTTATAAATGCCTTAGGGCAGATATCCTAGTATAAACCTATGAACCTATGAACCTATCAGTCAGTGCTGCTCTGCACAGTTGAAGGGTATGGCCCACTACCCACAGTGACAGTCCCTATTGTCCTTAACAGTTGTTTAGCTGAACAGCATTACAACAACACCTGATGGCACATATAAATCATTCCACATCATCTATCCCATTGTTATGGACCAAGTACTACAGTCAATTACATGCATATATACTTCACATACCTGTTCTGGGAATGTCTCTTCTGGATAGTTTGCTGGATGTTTTTGCCTTTCAATCACTCTCTCTCTGTCTCTCTCTCTCTCTCTCTCTTGGTCTCCGTCCAGTAAATGGATTGAGCTGCTTTGAATAGATTGCAGCATGGATTTTGTAGGTTATGCACATGACCAGGTGATGGCATCTGCACCAATCAGTGTCCTCCACTTGCTACCTGCATGCAGCATGACCTGTAGTACTTCCAAGTACCACTGTCATGGCAACCAACCACTATAAATTCCTACAACATGTGGACATGGTCCCTTTACCTTTCCTGTATGGTGGTCATCCTTCCTGTGTGTGAGCAGCAGTGTTACAGACAGCAGGTAGCTATACCTCTTACAAGAGAACCTGCACACTCAGGCCAGCTACATATTTGTAGGAGGTTCCAAAACTAAAGACAGAGTATGAGTAGTGTTGTTGTATGCATTGTATAGCACCAGTGTTACAGGATTTGTGTGTACGTACTAGTTTAACTTGGAATGCAGTCTGTCTGCATAGCTCTCAACTGTGGGCCTATCCACTTGATGGCCAAATGTGTGCCTATTATGTTTTGTCTGTCCACCACACAGGTCTTGTGTCAAGATATATCACTGGCAGTGTGTCTGTTGAGTGCTATCAGTACATGGCTACATTGATGTCTGTTTCTAACTTAATATTCCTGACTAAGAGTATATTGCAGACTATCCTGTAACACCAGAGACTTGCTTAGTGAATGACAACAGTATTTCACATATGGACCTGTGTTCCAGCCTCTGTCCTCCACCTACATACCAGGCTTTGTACATATGACATGCTGTCAGGGGTTGTTATGTAGTGGGCTGTGAGTATGTCATGCTGCCATTCCTGCCATCAGTTCACTGCTGTTGTGGCCCCCACACATATTGCGGGGTTGGGTCCATATATGTGTTGGCTTCATCTACACAATACATGTTTGCCCTTATGCACTCCAGAGACCAGTGTATGTAACAGTGGTATATGGCCCTGTATTATTCAGTCTATGAGGGGTGCACCATAACTAAACTAGGCTGTTACAACATGTGGGGGTATCAGGGGTAAGCTGCCTTAAGGTATTTGGAGGTACATTACCATACAATTCACCTTGGGTAAATGCAGGTCTACTGCTTCCTGCTATACAGACTGTTCTGTTTGTCAGTGTGATTGTGATAGTGTCAGTTATGCCTTGTTATGTAACAGATGCATCCCATTGTGTCAATTGAGGTCTTTACCCCTTGGGGATTGTGTACAGAGTGTAGTTAGAGGCTGCTGAACTATATATCTGCATTACGTACTGTTGATTGAATGTTATCCTGTGGCCCAATCTGTCTTTACTATTGTACTACTTGACAGCCTCGGCCTGGACAG